>NW_015150958.1:176939-186369 GCF_000732505.1 Cyprinodon variegatus
ATAAAAAGTTCTACTGGATTCACTTCATATTAGATTTTTTCCTGCTTCACAAAGGTAGGCAGCAGCTTGACAAAGCCATGATTGCAATTATTTTACATTATTATGGTATCAGTATCAGCCGATACTGCACAGCCAGGTATTGGGTATCGGTATCGGGGCCAAAAAATGGCATCGGCGCAACACTAAATATAAATACCTCCAAGTTCACCTGAACAATAGATCAAATTGGAGACGCTATTGTAAAGTCATATAAAAAAGGGGCAGAACAAACAGTTCTTCTTAAGGAAGCTTACTGTAGGTCCTTCAGTGTTTGCAGCAAGATGTTACATATCTTCTATCAGTCTGATGTAGAGATTGTGATCTCTTCTATTATCATCTGCTGGGGCAACAGCATCAGAGCAAATGACTAAAAAAAAAGCTCAACATGTTGATAAAGAAGGTTCTGTTCTAGAAGCTCCACTAGAACCTGTAGAGATGATCTCACAAATAAAAATTCTTCATAAAATGAAAAACATTACACAACAGTGATTATCCTCTTCAGAAAACTGCAAAACTACAACATAGTGTCTTCAGTCAAAGGCTTCTTCAGATGTGCTTCAATGGTCTCAAAAAAACAACTTTGAGTGGCAACAAATTTTTTCTCCCTTTGGAGATCAATTAAAATATTTCAGAATGAACTGAATTTGATTTCAATTGTCACTATTTGGACCAAATTTGACTAAAAATCAATTATTTTGAAGCTATTATCTCTGTAATTTAATCCAAACTAATACTAAGATTAAGTGCTAAATTTAAGGGATATTTAATAAATCTCAAATCTTTAAAGTCTAAAATACTTTGCTTTAACCTATTGTAGGTTTGATTGTTTAATTGGAGGCAGAAGAAAGGGCTTTCTGAGTGTGCCACCCTATCAGAACAGCGTGTGCTTCAGTTGACGGCTGTTCACCTTTCAGGTTGAAATAATGTTTTTACATTTTTATAATGGAAGGAAATGTTGCCCTTGGTTTGAGTTAATTTTTGTTGAAACACACAAATATTGTGCATTCATTTCACACTTAGACACCCAAAAACGTATTCATCTATCAAACATAATTTTCTGATGTACAACAAAAACTGGTTAAAAATCTGTTAAAAGCTCAGGTTCCACCCAAGGTCACCTCACTATCATGAGACAAATCTCTTCACCGGTATGTGGGGGTGGGAAGTAGGAGAAATCGTTCAACTGAAAGGATTTGAGGAGGTATGTGACAGATGAACCAGAAGGTCAGAATATCTCCGACCTAGCAGCTCTTGATCAGGTTTCCTGGTCAATTCCTTCCTGTTTATCCCCATTTCTTCCAATGAAGAAATGGGCTAAACTTGCACCAAGCTGATTGATGCATAATGGAATTTAAATCTGGTCAATGTAGCAACTGCTACTGCAGCCCAAACTGCTTAAGAGGTTTGTCCTGGTACTTATGAAAAGGTGCCAGTATGCGTATTGCATAGGATACTGTTTATGTTGCTTCATGCATCACAATCAAGAAGGCAGTAAGGTTACCACATGGTTCAGTAAATTATGTCTGGTTAGTGCATGCTTTTTTTTTTTTTTTTTTGGATGGGGGAGTACTTCCAAACAATTTAATGTATATACAGTATTAAATGTTCTAGCTGAGCTGAAAGTCTACTCAACAGGTCATTATGGTCCAAATTGGCCTGAAGACAAAAGCAGGTTCACATATTACCACACCATATTGGCTCTCCTACAAAGAAAATATCTGATTATGCTTATATGAAATTAGATTATGTCTAAGCAAATAAAAATAAGGTCATATATTGCAGAGTCAAACTATGAGGACGAATGAAAAGATAAAAAAAAAACAACAACCTGTGTTTCCACAAATACTGCAGATGGGAATGATTGCATAATTGAACCTTAATGTGAAATACATCAGTTTTATCTTCTGTCATTTAAGCGGACAAACAGAGGATACATCCCTCAGAACTACAACCAATATGGCAGATTGGTTTTGGCTTCTCTCTCTGAGCCTGGCCGTGGTTGTGGGGGAGAAAAAAAAGAGCCGAAGCTGCTTTAATGCAGTGACAACACAAACAAATAAACAAAGCGTGTAAAAACTGAAAGCTGCCACTCTCAGGCATCACTCGGTGCCATCAGTTGTATAAGTCCTTGAACTGCGAGCAGGCCCCGCAGAGGAAGAAACCGAAAAGGTCACATTGCAGAGATGCTCCGAGAAGAATTAATCTTCTTATTGCCAAAAAAAATAAAAAATAAATGCGATATGACTGTCGGACAGCTGCAGAGCATGGCTGCAACATAAAGCACTTAGATCTGCGTTTTCTGCACACGCAGCCGCGTCCAGACACCGGAGTGAAAATGCGTTTTATCTTTCTGTTTGTTTAACGAGGGTTTTTATTCCAATGCTGCACAGAGATGATGGAAATGAGCTCTGACATTTCCATGAGCGATTCGTGACAAACTAACACATCACAGAGCGTCCTTATGACTCTCCTTGGACCTTACACCAAGGTAAGACATGGCACAGATAAACCCCCTAGTTTAAAAACCATAGGAAATAACAGGCGGACTTCAGGGCGCCCATAATGACAAAAAAAAAAAAAAAAACGGAGCAACGCATCCGTCAGATGGTCTCCAAAAAAACAGCTGGCAACCTTGATGCAACGAGCCCGATCAGTGTATCAGTGCGGCTGCAGGCGCATGAATTCCTGATAAACCTCTGGATCATGAACGATGAAACTGTCCTCTAATTATAACCAACATAAAGAACGCAGACATGCTAAAGAGGCTAACTTCAGCAGTACCTTATTAATTGAAGACTTCACAAATCTCCCGCGGTCCTCTCCGCTCGGGGTTCAAACAGGGTTGGAAACGCTTGAAAATCCTAAAATAGAAATAATAATAATAAAAAAAGAATCGGCACCCCCCATCCGGAGCAGCAGAGACGCGCACATCGAGTGTGTGCATTTAATTAGGCTCCTCCATGGTGAAGGTGGAGAGCTGGAGACAGAGGCGTGCGCACCAGACTACAGAGCATCTTTGTCCGCTCACTGTTTATCGTCACGGCGATGCTGAACAGCCGAAGAGATCTTTGATCAGAGAGCGAGCACTCCGCCTCTTCCTCATACACCTCTTTCTCTCCTGTATGAGTCGGATATGCGCTGTGGTGCAGTAGATGTCCACAGCTACCTGCTTGTCATTGATCATCAACAGAAGCATACAGTCTGAATTTATTGCAAATATTCGGTTTAGTGGAGCTTTTGGTGTAGAACTGTGGGAGTTCAAAGTGCCCTCTATTAAGTTACACCAACCACCTATTAGTAACTTGGAATAGTAAGTTTTTTCACAACAGGATGATGTGAACAACATGTTTTATTGTGGATTATAAATTCAGTGTAGCTTTTAGCTGGTAGGCCTATGCCATAATGTTGAATTTGGTTCCATGTAACCAGAACAAGTTCTTCCACATGTTTACTGTGTCCATTATATCAATGGTTCATACTCCTTCTCTGCATGCCTTAGGTGTCTCCATGCTACCCTAGTCATTACTCAACTTGATGGGTGAATGAAATGCTTCTGCGGCACCTGATGGCACACAAAGCAGTAATCCTGTGCAGCTTCTGCTAAACTGAAAACAGGATAACCCATGTATAGCATTCTTTTTGCCACTCTATCGTAAACATCAGGTATGAATATAACCAACAACATCCAAAAAGAGCCACAGATTTCACTTGCTTCTATCAGGGTAAGTGGTCATTATTGATTGATTAATTGTATTTATCTCACAGTGGAGAAATGTACTTGTTACATGGGCTCAAATAGTCAAAAAGAAGTAGGTAGCAAAGAAAGAAAAGACTTTAGCTGCCTCATTCATATATATATATATATATATATATATATGAATGAGGCAGCTAAGGTCTTTTTTAAAGGCAGTCTTATTATACGGGGTTATTGCACAGCATATTTATATAGATGGGTATTTATCTATATAGCTATTCCACTGGGTATCAAATATAAAGACACAGGTTAATGCACAGGGTATTAATTGCACATTATACATTGCACAAGTTATAGCCTTTGTAGTGTTGCATTGTAGAGTCTGGTGGAAGCAGGGATGAATGACCTGTGGTAGCGCTCCTTTTTATAAACAGGGTGTAAAGTTCTTTTACAGCTGCTAAGCTCCTCTACAGTCTGGTACAAGGGGTGAAGGTTGTTGTCCATAATGGATGTAAACTTGGACAGATATTATTTAGCAATTGGTTAAAGAGAATGCATACGATGCAGCTGAAAACCACTGCAAAACAAAGGCAGATAAAAAGCCAGTCTTGTTAACAACTAACAAAAAAAGCCCTACTGATGCAAAAGACTTTAGAGGGAATATTTTTTTGCTTGGCGAGACAAAAGATGAACTAAAAATAAGGGAAAACAGCATTTATTATATAGCACATTATAGCAGCTGTCAATTAAATTAACTGGGCTGTAATCCATACTATAAAGTTATTATAGATTTGTAGCATTTCTTTGGTGCGTGTTTTTTTTATTAAACCATTTTATTTTTTAGACAAAGGCAAGCCATAATCTTAAACCTTTTTACCATTTAATTATTAATGCAAATCCATCTGAAGTAATGAATATGCAGCCTTTTCAATGACCTCATGTCACACATGTACCTAACGAGAAAGTAAGTCTACACCACGGTGTCCTGGTGACACACCTCTCTCCTCATATTGCACCTGCTGCCTTTAGCCACATAAAGTCGAACCAAAGACCTTTTTTAGGACTACTTTTATTGTAGATCCCCAAGACATTTTGTACATTTTATTCCCTTAATTTTAGAACAAACTGGGATTTATTTTTTGTTCCCTGTGACATAGAAAGTGAGCAAATTCATATATACTGAAAATAAATGTGTATTAACAGTGAATTGTGATTTAAAACAATTTTTCCATCTGTTTTAAAAGGACAGGAACAATATCTTGTGCTTTATACTGCGGGAGAAATGAAAGACAAATGCAGAAGCACCTTGTACATTTGTCTTTAAAAGAATACCACCCTCATGAAAAAGTAATGACCAAGCGATAGCCTTGACCCAAGGAGGACCGAAAAATTCAAATGATCCTGTTATTACTATGTATTTGTTGCCAAACTATGAACATATTAACAGCCATTGCAGTTGCATCTTTATCTTTAACCATTGTAATATTGGTTCACATTATTTGTTATGCAATATGATTTTAGATTCTGAATTAATGAAGTGTCTTAGCCATCACTGTAAGTTTTTGCAGTGCTTGTAAAATTAGAACAGCTCTGTAGAGTTTCTTCTTCACCTACATGTTCCACTGAAAGCAAGCTGTTAAAACTCCTCTTCTGGTGAGACCACTGTGGAAATGATTCACAGACAGCGAAGAGAGGCTGGAGGATGGGACTGGAATGAGGCCATCTGTATCAACTTACCTGTCTCATTGGCATAAGGGTTTCTTCTAGAACAATCTTGCATTATGTGGATAACTGATCTTTACTTACATCTGTGTTCATATGGCAGTAAGTGATGCACGGGTCATTTTAAGAAATATATTTGTTATTGGCAGGTATTAAAATTCACTGAGGTATTACTCAGTGAATTGTTTTCATAACCAATGTTTTTGCTTTTATGTGACAAGGTTTAGTTTCTCAGAAATTTAGAATGGTGAAAAGGACAGATAAAATTAAAATGTTTTAAAAAAAAAGGTGTGTCAGTTATCTTTTCTTGAGTTAATGCATCACTGTAGGGGGTTATTGATTTGATTAATCTGTGGCTCAGTTAAGGGGCTAAATAAGTCCAGGTTGCTTTAATAGTGATCTTCAGCTTAACCACATAATAAATAGCATTCCCATACATTTTCAAGTGTATTTCTTTTCATATCCTCACTGTTGAAATTTGATTTTGGACCCTCAGAACTTTTACATCAGGCTCAGAGGCTAGAATAAGTCTCACCAACATCATCAATGGCTCAAAATCAATGGCTCAAAATAATCTGGCAATGATGACTGGTCTAAAGGCTGGTTATATAGGGACTAATGCAGGTGGATCAGATTTGTATGGTAACGTGAACTTGGTGGAGCTAAGCAGGTGTGTGAAATGAGTAATCAGACTAAGCATCAGTCCCAAAATCATGACAGTGTTATATATTTTCCTATATTTATACTTTCAGGCTGTCAGACCTGGAGAAAATGCTTGGTGGCAGAGATAGTAGACTGATTTTGTCTAACTCTGATATCTCCTATCTGAATTCAATAAACCACACAGGCTCTGTTTAAATTCTTTGGAAACTCATCACTAAGCTCACTTGATTGATTACTAATGTTAAGGTATGCCTATTTGTGAGCAAACACAAAACTGCACTTGCTACATAAAAACAAGCTCAAACAAGATTGCAGTTTAATTTTTTGGTAGGTGTATGTGTGTGTACAAAATGTTTACCTGTTTGATGAACATCTGCACATTAGTTCTGCATCACTAAGCCGTTTGTTTAATTTTGACCATTTTAGTTGGTATTTTGCTCAAACATGCACAGGATAAGATCCACACATGCACAGACCAAGATCAACACATGCACAGGATAAGATCCACCCATGCACGGGATAAGATCCACACATGCACAGGACAAGATCCACTCAGACACATGATAAGATCCACATATGTGCATAATGATTCAGGCACATAAAATTTACGTTTTCACAAGACAAGATTCACTAAAGTATTTGTGATGTGTACATAATTATATCTTGATTTATAAACTAGCAGTGGTCTTTGAACTTGCTGCATTTGTGTGTTGATTTTTGACTCACTTTACGTGACTCAATGCACAAATGCATTTTTTTTTAACAAACTATGATTAGTTCCAAAGAAGTTTAAAAAACAGCTAGGGGACTAAGACATCTCGCCTGGTCAGCCAGGCCAACAATGCCTTCTCAGAGGCATAGACCAGTATTGGGTATCTCAGGCTTACAAAGAACTCAACAAATCCCCATTATCAAGGGGCAGGCCTGTTCTTCTGGTTCACTGGGCTACACTAATTTCAAACATTTACAATTGAAAAAAGCTTCCTGGATTGGAAGTGAAACATCTTCAAACTTGGAAAACAAGGTCCAGTGGGTTGTTTTTTGGCCTTTTTTGGAATGACTATGACCTGGATGACTGAGAACCTTCAACAGCACAAGCTATGATCTGAAACCAATTAGATAACTTTTTTTAGCCCTGGAAAGCAGGATCAGAGGAATTAATTAACGCTGTGAAGCCATAGGCTGAAAATGCACGTACATGATCATTTATGCTGTTCCTGACAGAGAAGAAAGGGCTGAAGCAAGGAATGGGGACAATGTGTAAGACTTTGAAAGATACAGAGGCTTGTGCAGAAGGCGAAAGGAGCAAAGGTGTGGCAGAGCCATAACCCCTGCTAGTGAGTAAAGACTTGGGACGGGTTGAGTGGTTAAGGGGGAAAGGAGATGGATAGTTGCTGGTTAGCATTGGACAAATCCTCAGGTGTCACAAAGAATGCAATGCCAGCTGAATCAGGTGCATGAGGGACTAAAAGTGGGCTTGAGAGAAGACCTGGGTGGGCCTGTTGGGGTGGGTACGAACCAAAGCCAGGGGATCATTGCAAGCTGGATGCTCACAAATGAGGAACTGAGAGTGCACATCAGATAAAAAAAAGCCTAAACAAAGTGCATGACAACTGATGTCACTAATGTGCTAGACGAAGGCTAGGCCAAGTGCTAGATTAAGGGGATCTTGAAAGATGATTGGCTTTGGAGGAGGTGCAGTCCAGGCATTGAGTGGCTTAAGCTTAAGCTAGGGATATTGCAGGTGGTAAAGGTGAAGCTGATAGGAGTCTTCCACATTGAATTATTTTCTTGTTAACAAAAATAATATGTTTTTTTTATATTTTCATATTCCATAGGAAATACGGACAACCCTAACTCTAATCATCTCAACACAGAGCATGGAGCAATCCTTCTAAATATGTAACAATCCTGTTTTTTAAAGGATGGTTGGAAACCCTAGACCAGAGGTCATGGATTAGCAGAACGGGGTCCAGATCTGGACCCACCTGCTGGCTAATCCAGGCCCAATCTGATCTAAAACATGTACATATTACTGCATGTTGTCCGACGACAGTGTCTAAACGTCATTTGCGTCGCTTCTCCTGTTTGTATGGTAAAGCCATTCATAGCATCCAGCACAAGGCTGCACATTATAAAAAGATAGCCAATGAGGTGTGTCAGTCAGGGTTGCTGCTGCTAGCAACTTTTAGACACAGCAGGCAAACATGTGGCACGCCGTGCGGTGGGAAAGATGGAGAAGATGATGATAAAAAGAGAGCAGAGAATGTGTGGACTGCTGGAAGAAGCACTGTGGACTAGTGAAAGAAAAGTGAAATGGTTTGCTCAAAGAAGGTCATGTTTGGCTCAACCTACTGCTGTGAACCAGGATTCTCCTACATGAACATATTCAAAAATAAATATCGATCCAGGCTCAAAATGAGCACCTTGATATGTGCTTCAGCATGGCTTTGTCGTCAATCAAACCCAGTTTTAAGCCTTGGAGTTCAGCCTAAAGCTCACTCCTCTCATTAAGCAATAAAATAAAATAAAATGGTCAGTTCAGGTGTTTGAGCCCTCAAATACATCCAGAAAACACAACAAAATAGGAATTAAACCAATAAAACTAGAAAACAAAGAAAAATATGAATCAATGTGAAACTGAAAACTCAAAGAAAACTTAACAGAACCAAGGCCATGACAACTTCGACATCAACCTTTGAAGGACTATTTTGTGGTTCTACCTCCAATAAAGCAAGCAGTCAGCAGTCATCTTCTTTCCTCCGCTCTTTGCCCAGCCTCTCTGGCTGCCCGGTAGGCTCGTCTGTCCTCCACTGTCCTTTTTAAACCTCCAGCAGTTTGCCATTAAAGGCTAGCTGTGTCCAGCCGTTACCTCTCCCTGCTTACTCTCCCTGGTGGGTCTGTCAAAGGTTCCGCTTTCCTACTCCTGCCCAGCAGTAGCCTCTCCCATTCCTCCAGTTTTATGCTTCGCTGAAAGACTTATCCAATTTTCCAATGTGCACCTCAGCTTTCCTCTTGAGCTGCCTTATCACCCCGCTATGGCACGGTGTTTCCCAGGCGGGCTCCTCTGATCTACCACTGTGGTTCCTCAGCTCAAGCGAGAGCATGACTTCCCCCTCATCCTGGTTATCCAGTTGAGTTGTCCAGTTGATTTGTCCCTTAGTTTTTCAGCTCTCTGACCTAAACAAACATGGCAGAGAGCAGGAGAAAGATTCATGTTAATCAGAGAACATCTCATCAACATGGGGGGAGTGTTGGCCTAGGGGCTTAGAGCACTGAACTTGTGCTCTGAGAAAGTTGCCAGTAACTGGT
>NW_015150958.1:187449-192332 GCF_000732505.1 Cyprinodon variegatus
CCAGCCATTTCAGGACTGGACAGTACCACCCCAGGTTAAATCAGGTTCAGCACTGGACAGGGCCTGTGGTCACTGCACAGCAGGGGCAAGTTCAGTTATTATTATTTTATTTATGACAACACAATAATCCATGCTTAAAATCTGTTGTCTTAATAATGACCAGCCGGTCACAGGTCATGGCCTATCATGTAAAAATCGTCTGAGCACTGCCAATTGACCTGTGCAACTCTACTGCTTTGTTAGCACCAATTTTGATAACAATCCTCTTTAAAATGCTCAGCACACAGATGTAAAACCTCCAATAGTTTTGCAGGTAGATTTTCATCTTAAATAAAATCCTTCCAATGAGTCTTCAGGAGCTCAGATGAAGACTGTAAGAAGACTTGCAAAAACAGTGGCTATTCTCAGCTCATAGCTTAGCTCTTAGCTTAGCCATGTCACTTTGGATGCTCAATGTTGGGGAGCAGAAAGATGATGCCTGCTAGTGTCTAGACTCAAATCAGGGGTGCATTTTTTTCCAAAAGGAAATTTAAAGAGGGCAGGATTTTGAAACAGAGCATTAAGAGAACACAATAGCTAAGAGTCGGAGAAATGCAATGTGAGAGGGGAAAGGGTTTTATTATTTGTAAACCTCATACACAGGCTTTAGGACTCATATGGCTGTTACAAAATGCTTATAAAGTGAATTTTGCATAATATGGGGCCTTTAACACTTGGTTATAATTTGATCATGATGATAATGTCACTATTTTGTATTCAATTTCCCTACTTTATTTCTCTAAAGTGGTTTCAATAGTGTTGTGTTAAAGTGGTTTAATAGTGTTGTTTGTGTCAGGGATGGAGATGGGTATTTGAACACATTTGAAATGATATAGTAACAATTGTGATACCTGGAAATAGGTGTTGGTGTTAATTAATGTTATCTTAAACACTAAGTTTGTTTACCTTGTGAAAAAAAAAAATCATCAAATAAATAAATGTAATCTAACAAAAACTTCCAACTGTTTTTAATATTCTTTTTTTGTTTTTGCATTTATTTTATTTTATTTATTTTTTATTTTTTTATTTTTTTCCCTACTTGCTTTGTTTCTGTTATATCTTCCTGTATTTTAATCATGTAAAGCACTTTGCATTTTCTTTGTACTGAATTGTGCTATACAAATAAATTTGCTTTGCCTTGCCTTGCCTTGCCTTGTGCAGACAAAGATAATGCTTCATCCATGTCGCTGACAGTAGACAAGACGCTAACATATGCAGGTGTGCTAAAGGTGACTAATGCAGGGGTAACAGTTATAGATGTGTATGCTGACAGAGTTGTGAATCCTTCAGCCTTGAAAAAAGTTATGTGCTTAACTAGGTGCTGCCTCAGATTATAAGTATGCCTGCAACTGGCCTTGCATTTAACCTGACATGTTGTAGCCATTACAATATGTATCATATTATGAAAAGTGGAGCCACACTCTTGAACATTTTCTATTTGATATACCTGCTATGTTTACTGTACCTGTAGCTTCTGATATCATCACAGCCTTGTGCTATCCATGCTGTGTTCATGTCATCTGGAAAATCTCTTACTCTTCTACTCGCTTGACTCACATTGATGGATTTAGTTACCAAAACATTGTCCTGTTTGATGTTATGTGATCACGTACTTGGATGTACCGACAAAGTTCTGTTGGTGCCTGTAAAAGTATTGAGTTCAGTACCCATCCTTGGTCATAAGGCTCTTTTCTAAGAGATGCAGACAGTCTGGCAGGCAGACTGGAGCACAGGAATTTGAAGAATTTAATAAAAATGTGGGGGAAAAAGGTGAGAAGATTGGGGAACTGAACAAAAAACAGAAATAAATGCAAGCATGGAAATCAATTTTTCCAGCAAGGAATAAAGACAAATGAGTATGATATATACAGTGGAGGTGTGATAAGCTACTACAAAGCAGTGAACTACAATTAAGCAAGCCATAGGCAAACCTAATGAAATGGATTGCATAGTGCTACAATGGAATGACAAGGTCTCTGTCCGATGTGGGAAAACCAGTGAGGACACTTAAGCCAAAGCAAAAGTATGTCAGTAAGTTGAGGTAAGACGTAAACAGGATGCTTCAATAGTTCATTTAGCAGAACTATTGAAGTACTAATTGGCCTTAAGCAAGAACCAATCGTATTAACTAATTTTTGCAAATCATGTGTATGAGTAATATAAGAAAAAATTTAACATTCCCCATTTTCTCCTATTTCTAATCTTCTCTGAGGTATGGAGGAATTTTAGCAGTGCTCCAGGCTTCATGGACGAGTCTTATGCAATCAGCACAACAAAATACCTACATTTAGTTTAGTTGGAAGCAATTGTCCATTTTATTAGGCTAAATCATTATATACTATGCAACTCGCAATTATAAATCATATTTTAATTTGCTGACATTTGGTCTGTAATAATCACAGAACGATTAGTCACTGCACCTGGAGCTGGCATGTTGGAATCAAGGGACACTGGTTTCAGTCAGAGATCAAGCTATTATGGAAAAAACATCTGGAACAGAAAATGGATGGAAATTTCAGCAAAGCTCCTCTAATGGCAACACTTGCGGTCATTTCACTCCATGGCAGCTCCTTGCCTTTGTTGTTATATAAATTGTGAAATGTCTGGGTTTGGGTCTGTCTCAATTAGTCAAATTAAAATGTTACCATTAATGTTTTATGTTTATGCATGAGAGACATGGAGAGTGTGATGAAGGGTTGACAGATGTGGTCTGGAGAGGTAGAGTACAGGTGTGAGAGTGTATTAAAATATTTTACAGAATGTTGTTGCATATACTGTTACAGTTTTTTTCTTTAACAGTATAACCACTTCATTTACAGATCTTTTAGTTTATTTCTCCCTGCTTGGCTTTTGTTGGTTCTTTATTGCTCAGTTCTCAGTCAACAGAACCTCAATCTTCAAACCAGTACAGTTTTTGTTCATCATATTCATGGCATTTCTATGAATGAACACCTTCTGACTACCGTGGGAAGATGTAGACCTCCCACCTTTATGTAGTATATGGCAATTTTGGGGCAGTAATTAGGCAGATTTACATTTCTCTGTAAAATGTGTATGCTTATGCAAAGGTGGAGTGCTCCATGTTTACCAGGATCATTTATGATAATTTACTAAAGTTAGGAACGTTTGTTAAGTCTGATGCATTTGTAAAAGCCCGCAGTAGGAAAAAAAGTAGGAGAAATTTACAACAAAAAAACAAGAGTGTTGTTGCATAAGGTCCATTGTTCCCATCTGGCTCTAATGCCAACACTAAAGATGGAAAATCTGAGCTTTTGCAGCTGAACGCAAATGGCCAACCAATCAGAGAAGCTGATCCAGTGGCTGTCTGGGAGACAGACACTACATGCAAGCCTTGATCTCTGCTTCTGCAGAGCTGTCAGCATGAAACTATAAAGACAATATATATAGTAAGGGGTTAAACTTCACAAACTTTAAAAGGCTGATAAACTAACTGCACATATAACATTTTGAGATTTAGTTGCTTAAAAGGTGTTAAACCAGCTTTTTTTTCAAATTCATCAAAGCAAACTCTTCAACTTTGTATTGTCATTATATTGTCAAGTACAGAATTCACTCTCTACATTTAACACATCCCTTTTGAGGAACAGTTGACCGCCAGTGTGCAGCACCCAGGGAGCAGTGTGGGGTTATGGGTCTTGCTCAGGAACCCAGAGGGCAGGTTGTGGGGATCAAACCGGGTACTTGCAACCTTCTTAGAGCACCAATGCACTGCTCTAACCACTAGGCCAACACTCCCCGACCGCATCAATTGTAGTGCTACAACTAAACCACTGTACAGCCAGTTTTCTCCCCAGTTCGGTATAAGCCTCTATGCTATCGGTTGTTCCAAAGCATTCTCATACTCCTCTTATGTACTGAGCGTTCAATTGCTGTGATTAAGTGCGCAATTTTTGAACACTGGAGAGAAAAGCATTACAATATTGTATACTAAATTAGATGTAACCATGGCTCAAGATCTTTGCATTGCTTGAGAGAGTCGGACCCAAACTGAAATGCTTCTATTCTGAGGCAAAAATCTTTGAAACTCCAAAAAAAACAGATGTAGGTATGATCACGTTTGCCTTGATCTGATCCCCATGCCTGAATGTGCATGTGAAACCTGGTTTACACTGCAGAGCTTTTGTGTGTACTGAGCCTAATCAGTGCTTCTGCATGTATATGAGAGTGTTGTGCATATGTATACGTGTGTGTGTAGATATGTGTGTGTGAGGAGCTGGTTGAAGGAGAGCAGTAGTGATGGAGCCTGAAAGCCCCGCAGCGCAGCTGTTCTCCTAGTGCATCGTCAACTTCGCTGCTAAGCCCAGAATGCATGCTTCAACCCTGCTCACACAATCTCTGTTCCTTCTTCATCTACTTCCTCTGTGGCTCTCGAAGCTCTTCATCTGAATCTTTATAATAGATAATTAAATATTCTTGGCTGTGATTTCATTGCCTTATCAACAGCTCCACTTTATAGCTATAAATACATCTCATCCATCTGGTTTTACCATTTCTCCTCTGAAAAGAGGCCCGTAATGAAGAATATATGTAAGCCTATGTCTTTGTGAGTTATTGTAGCAGGTCTTGAAACGGTTTTTCCACTAGATGTTTGTAAGATATGCAGTTGACAGACAGCTCTCAGGAAGAAGGGCAAGAACTGTGTCATTATGGTGACTCTGGAGCGGTCTAAGTAAATTGACTGATAAGAGCAAAGAAAAGAGGCCCAACCCTTAGGGAGTAACTGACATTAAAGCAATCTGCTCTATCTATCTATCTATCTATCTATCTATCTATCTATCTATCTATCTATCTATCTATCTATCTATCTATCTATCTATCTATCT
>NW_015150958.1:192553-196345 GCF_000732505.1 Cyprinodon variegatus
ATCTATCTATCTATCTATCTATCTATCTATCTATCTATCTATCTATCTATCTATCTATCTATCTATCTATCTATCTATCTATCTGCATACTGTTTTAACAGTGGTGCTTCTGCTCCTCTTTTTCAGCCAAAGATATTTAAAAATAGAAACATTCATGCTTTCTGAATGTACTTTCCCTTCAGGAAGTGTGCAGCTGTGCATGCCAGATATTGGCCAAGCACCATCACGTGTCATCGTCTTACTAAGCTTCTATTGGCTGGCACCTGTGGGGCTTTGTGAAGAAAAGCTTTTCTGACAGAACCCAGGAGCCCAAAGGAGTTGCTGCCATAGTTGCTGCAAACTGAGAGAAGGACAACGTTGGTGGAGCACGAGGGCTTAAAGGAGGGCATCACTCAATGACAGTAAATCCAGAGGTACTGAGCTGCGACCTTCCAACTGTGTGAAAGGACATAGATGATGACATGTCAGAGGAGAATTAGGACAAATTAGACAAAGCAGTGATAATCATAGAGCATGTGCCTCAATTGTACGGTTTCATTCAAACTTTATTGTTGCAGTATTCCAATCACAAACAATTTATCGTATCATAAATAAAGTATATATTAGTAATTACTAAAATAAATGTAAAAGAGGATGAATTAACTTTTCATTTTTTTCATCATATCTAACATAATCAGATGCCCCTTATTAATTTTCAACATTTATTTGAACACAGCGCCCCCTAGTGGTAAACCTTGATAAACATTTGGCTTATGGACTAATGAAACATAGGGATGTCTGGGGTTCTGTCTCTTCTTTTAAGTCAGACAAAAGAATTTTATCAACATCTGCATTGTCATTCAATTCAGGCTTTAGACTGTGTAGATTAGGCTGAAATGTAATAGAGGATGTGAGTTATGTTTCAATTTTGAAACAATGTACAGTCAGAAATATACTAAACACATATTTGCCAAATCAATGTCATAATATTTTTGAAGTTTAACTGTGTTTTTAAATATTGTAAAACATACAAGCAAAGGATTTCGGTGCACCTTTGAATTTTTGTCTATTTCTTAACAGCCCCCTCCAGTGTCCCTGCATGCATGATTAGTGTGAGAGATGCGCTATACTGTCACAATGCATGCGAATATCTACCGTCACCATATGATCATCCAGTAGGAGTGTACAAAGTCAATGACTAATACAATCAACTGGTTCTCCTTAGATATAAAATGTTTAACCAGTTTGAGGGTGTGATCTGAGTGAATGGATTGAATATGTAAAGTGACTTTTGATGACGTGTTGTTAATAGTGTTGTAAATAAAATAGATTGAACTGAACTGTATCACTAGTCAGGAAAAGCATGTTGAGCAGGTAGAATGTTTTAAGTGTCATGATACACAGATGGACACCTGTGATTCCTTCCAAATACACTCTGACTCAATTTGTGACAAGGTCATCCAACATCTTCATAATATCAGGAAGGTAAGATATTTTATTGCCAGCTAAAAGATTTTAATCATGGTTTACTGGTCAGCTATAAAAACCCTTCTTACCTTCAAAATAACAAAAGCAGAGGGATTTCTTCACCCAGCTAGCATTTATAAATATATATACTGTATGTTTTATTTCAATGCATTCATTTAAAATACAATTTGTTTTATATTTGCATTGTCTGTCCCTTTTAAATGTTTTCTGTACCCGTTTAAGGTGGAGCCCAGTCAAATATCCTAGGTGTCAGATAGATAAAACCCTTGATACAAACTATTTTTCTGAAATATGGAATTTTATTCCATTTACACGTGTCAAGGCTCTGACAAATGAACCCAGAATTAAAGCAGACAGCAGTCCGAACACAGAACAGGCAGAAACAGACCGGATGAGGGGCAGACCAAATCTCAAGAATCCAAAGGCAGAAAGAGGCCAGGAAAAGGCAGTCAAAAAACACTACAGGGTACCCTAGATACTTCTCACACTCAGCTCAAATAATCTGGCACTGATGGCTGGAAAATAGACAGTATAAATAGGAGCTAGAAACAGTTGGATCAGATGAGCGTTAAATGAGCAACCGAGCAGAGTTAGACAGGTTAATGGAATTAGCAATTAAGCCAGCCATCAGCACTAAGATCATGACAACATGCTGACAGCTGTCAAAATTTCCCCTCAGACAGACTGATTCTCACTCTGTTCCACCACTTTCTGTCTATCTTAGTTGTATCAAATGATGGAGTGTTCTTACTTTTCTTTCTTCCTTTTTTTAATTTTAAAGGTCCTATATTATGATTTTATCTTAAGCCTTGTATAGTTACCTATAGAAAAACACATCATGGAATAATACCTTAAGAACTACAGGGGTATACATCTTTTTATGAAATACAGTTGTTTTTAGTCCAACCATTAAGAAACAAAACTTGTCTTTAAAGCAATCCCACCCCTCCCTCTACAGAAGGTTCATTGATCAGGTAAGTGCAACCTATCAGCCTGTGTTGCCTAATCTGTATAGAGAGAGCTCTTCAGGGGTTGCATGATGGAATCAGCCATTTAGGACCAGATTGCCAGAGCAAGATTTTATTGGCCAGGAATGAAGCAGTCTATTGGAGAAAAATGGAGAGGTGTTTCCAGAGAAAAGCTCAGCCAAAGAAAGCTGCACTTATGAGTAACAACTTTCCAACTGCATTGGTCTGCATGGACTACTTGTCCTTGGAGTCTGACAGCCATAGCACAAAAAATATTTGGTTATCGTAGACCATTTCACAAAATTTGCCGTGGCTGTGCTGACAAAACATGACAAAGCCTGGACTGTTGCCAAAGCCTCCTGGGAAAACTTTCTGGTTCACTATGGGTTTCCAAGTCATATCCATAGCGATCAGGGAAGGGACTGTGCTTATTGATTGGAGCAGAAAAAGTGCATACCACACCATATCACCCTAGGGAAACCCAGTAGAACACTGTTGAGCAAGCTTCGGAACCTGGAGGAAAAGGACAAACAAAACGGGAGAGTTTATCAAACCCCTAGTACATACATACAAATGTACGACGAATGACACTACAGGGTCTTTCCCACATGAACTCATGTTTGGTGGGCAGCCAGCCCTCACAATTGACCTCATATTGGGTACTGACATTCAAGCAGAAACTCATGTGAATCATTCAGATTATGTGCAGAAGCCGCGTCACCACCTGCAAGGAGTTACAAGCTTGATGCCCAAAATTCTAAAAGGTCAGGTGAGAAAAGCAAGCTGCGATTTGATGCTAAAATGAGGGCTGCTGAGTTGGTTGAAGGAGATCGGATCCTAGTGAAGAATGTCACCTTGGGAGGAAAGCAGAAATTAGCTGACAAATGGGGAAAATCCATTCATGTAGTTATGGAGCAGATTGATGAGGGGCCAGTATATGTTGCTAAGCCTGAGAGAGAAAATGGTCCACACCATACGCTCCACAGAGATATTTTACTGCCATGTGGATTTTTGCCAGTGGAAGAAAACTCAAAGAAAGGATCACCGGCCGACAAGCCCAAGGAAATTAACTTCAGAAGCAGGAAGTCGCAAATCAACAAGTGGAGCTGGATCTAGATGAATGAGGGATAGAAGAGGAGGAGAGTTATTGCTCTGAATCCCCACAGCTAACAGCATGGGATCCATCAAAGATCTGTGACTGATGGGTAGTATCCTTGATCAGACAACAGGGAGCGCTGCCTGCTCGATCAGGCTGTACCAACCGGAAATGCATATAAGGCCTACTGCCACGTAGCCTGTCACTACCCGATCCGTCATCTCAACTGTTGCCAACCATATTCTTGTAATAAAAATTATG
>NW_015150958.1:197626-200182 GCF_000732505.1 Cyprinodon variegatus
GGCTTAAAGAAAGTTAACTGAGCAAAAGTTAAAATATGCAATGATTTATGTGCATTTTATTTAACTTGTGCTGTTAATATTGTGATATTTTTTATGAAGGTGGAATGATTATTAAACCTTCCATGGGGACTAAGAGAATGAAAGTGATAATCAGTCTTGAACTATATTTTAGAGTTGTATTTTTCTAGATGCCACTGTGTTGCATTGTTAGTTGCCCCAATATGCAAGAATTTTTGGAATAACCACTTTATTGTTATACTGAGGGGAATAATTGTTTTATGTGTTTTTTGCATGTGTAAATGAGGTTCCTATGAGTTTAGTACAGTTAAAAGGGATCTGGGAAACTAGATGTTAACCTTTTTAGTGAATAAATCTGTGGAGGCAGTTTTTTTTTTCCTTTTGGAGATTTTAGCAAGAGCAAGTCCGTACCTGGCTGCTGCAGCCTGTTCATTGGTTCCCACTATGACTGGATCTCCTGCCAGGCCGCACTGTCTCCCCTCGTATTGCCTATTCTGGAATAATTGCCATTAATGGACAGTGTTTATTTAGAGGTTTGTAGGTTTGAGTGCACTCAATGAATATTTTTATTTTATTTTTTGGACATTGAGTTTTGTTCATGCCTGAAATCTCAGGGGGATTTTTTTTCTAGTCCTTAAGTGGTTTAAATTGTTGAGTATAAGAAGGAAGGACTTGATGGACTTTTATTTGTTTGATGTTGAGTCAACTGGTTATGCATGACTAAATTCAATACATCTTATTCATTGCTGCTAATCTGTTGTCCAGTATGTTATCTGGGGTGGATATCTGAACCTTTGTACAGGTCAAAATAAAAACAGCCCCCTCACTGAACCTAGACTAGGTTCCCTTTCTGGGTTATTCGTACCCCAAGGAGGAGTTACACTTACAAAACACTTAATGTACAATCTTTAACTAGCTTGTATATTATACATTTACTGCTTCTCAATATTTAGATTTTATTTCTGGCCCATACACCAGATGGAACCCAAGCAGAAACAGGTCAAAAGTATTGACAAGGATTGTCCTGCAGATGGCAGGGCAACCTTTCTACATCAAAGGCTCAATGGAGAGTTTCTTTTATCTTTTTGATGAGACTAAACGCTGAAGTATGGTGGCATGATAAACAATAGTATTTTGCTATTTTACAGGTTTTGCTAGATGCAACTTCGTTGCCCTATAAAAAGTTTGTAAAAAAAATTTAAAAAGCATAATTCCAACATCAGGCATGCTAAATTGTTTTACATAAAAACCTTTATTCATATACCTTGACTGAATTTCTCTGATTATTTGCAGAAACAAATTTGCAGAAATACTCCTATCTAGCACTATGGACGAGAATCTAACTTTTCTTTTTTTTTTTTTTCTCAAAACAGTTGTGCTGAAAAACTAGGCAAGGACCGCAATGATCAAAGAAGGTGTCAGCCCTTTCTGGGCTTTTTGCTTCTGTTTACATTTTCTTTTTCAGTTTTCAGTTGCACTTTGATTTGTGTCATTCTGTGTTTTGTAGGCAATTGGTTTCAGTTGTATTTTGTGTCATTCTATTTGGGTCAGTTTTGTATAAGTTATGATCATGGTGAAGCACGCTAAAGCACGCTGGCACACGTCAACATACGGCAAGACATTTTGAGGGTTCCACATTTCAAGAGGTATGCCAGTATATGCTTTTACTTGGGCCATAAGTTACAGGTATGGTAAGTTATTTGATAATTGACATATGCTAAGTGTAAGTTACTCATAAGTCTTGGCGTCCAGCTTATCTAAAACCTATGAGTAACTTGTGCATAACTTATGCGTAAGTTATCAAGAACTAATCTCCAATGGATATCAACGTATCTATCAACGTATCTCTATATATATGGGACAAAAGAAATATGAGGAGGAAGGAGATCTGAGACTGAATCTGAACTATATGGCCCACTGTATGGCACTGAAACAATACTATGTATGGTGAAGGTCTAACACTGCACATGACTCAATATTCCTACCACAAAAAAAAAAAAACAATGTGAGCAACATGTTGCAGTGGGTTTTTATGTTTTTTGTAAAGAAGATGGTTGAATTTATGGGAAGCTTGGTGTAGCTTAACAGAGAACAATAACTAATAGACACGATAGAGGCTGCAAAAGACTTGGGGCAGGGGGGAAGGTTGACTTGCCAACAGGAGATTGATTGTAGACTGGCCTAGTCAAAGGCCAAACCTATTTCTAACAGTGGTGGCAGCTGATCTCGGAAACAGGTGAGGCTCAATGGTGTTAATTAAATTCAAATGTCACATATTGCATCGCAAAATGTTGAAAATCATAATACACATCACTACAATGGGTGAAATAGCTGTTGTGAAACGCAGTGAAATAATAAACTCCAGAAACATCATGGTATATAGTGTGTAACCTAAAGAAACAACAAAAATGCAGAAAAACATGGCTTAATCCTATTTTGTGGTTCTGCTTTGAGCATGTCTGTTTCCATCTCTTCAACCTGTTGCCCTCAGGCAGGCACTTCAGGTCAATACGGACCAGAACAAACAGACTGAGGGAT
>NW_015150958.1:200740-220344 GCF_000732505.1 Cyprinodon variegatus
AAAAAAAATACTAGTAAGAATTAAGTTTTATATATCTAGAAAGTTTTAAAGAATTGTTTCTTGAATGGTAGTAGATCAATGTATCTATTTAGATGAAATCTTCTGGCAGCTAACTAAGATGAAGTCTAAAAACATTGTTCTAATATATAGAACCTGTGGATCGTCTCATGCCTCCCTCCTAATGTTGATTAAGTCTTCTTTTGCACAGTAAAGTGTCTGATTGCAGACAAGTGGCCGTTATAAGTGGCCTTCAGTTCCATAGAATGGCTTCAGATTGTGCAAGTACGCTCATTAGGTTGTCATCATCAAATGAATCCTAAAACTAAATGAAGTGATTCCTTTTTTGCATGCAGAAGTAATAAATCTAATAATGTGTAATCTGTAAATAACTTAGTTCTTTATGTACTGTAATGAAATGATCCGCATCTCGCTCATATTAAACAAACCAAAAACAAGTAATCTGATGCCCTGTCAACTGAGTTGTACAATCCTCTCCCTATAACTATTCAATTCTCTGTGAAAAAGTGACAATCATTCTTTAATAAGATCCTCGTCAAACAGACATGCAATGTCTGTTTTTAAAACCTAATGGATCTAGTGAATGATATATAAATGTATTTTTATGCACAAAACTACGAAAAAAAACGGACTATATCAGGAAATAAAACAATATGATTTGTTCTAAGCATAGCTGACACAGCGGACCCTCCGAGTTTACTGAAGAAAACCCCGACCAGGTTAGCTCTGAGGAGAATGTTACTACAGTGACTGAAACAGAGGTTGAGGAAACGCTCCATGTGAACCAGAAAAGCCAGAGTTTCCCTGTCATGAGGTTTAGACAACTTTTCTGACAACAAGATTTCTGTAAAGCTGCTTAATGAAACAGACCCCAGGTGTGGAAGCAGACTTCTAGGAGATATTCTATATTTTTTGTTTATTGTTTTTCTTCATCTCTCTTTCTGTCTCTTTCATTTTCTCAGTCCACTTAATTCTTATCCCCTCTCTCTTTCTCACCTCCCATTCAGTCTATGTCCATTGCATATGGACGCATTTTTCCCAAAGCAACTGAAGTTTTATACATAATTACCAATTGAAAGCGTTTGGCAACAGCCATATGGTCTGCTTGTGAAAACAAATCTGTTGGGCTATAAATCATCACATTTCAGTGGCAGGACATTTTAAAAAAGCAAAAAAAAAAAAAAAAAAAAAAAAAAACACTAAGCCCTATTCAAGCCTTAACAAACAGTAAATTGGGCTTTTTGTCAGTTGAAAACAAGGAACAATCAACCGTCCTTTTTGATGTGATTAGTTTAGACATTAGTGTCACATTTAATCAGAAAGAGATGCCTAAAACACCACACCTTGCCTATCAACATCACCGTCATCCTACAGCCAATAGAAATACTGGAATAAGTCGCATTCTTTTTTTGGAGGAACACCCACTCCACGTCACTTAGTCCCCATCACCACCCCACCCCTGCCCACACCCCATCCCTCCTGTGTCTGCCTGTGGGTGGGTGTGTATGTGCTTCTGTCCTTGTGCATTTTGTCTGCAAACTTCTGTAGGATAAAATCCAGCCTCTACACTCTGCTCTCCCTCTTTCTCTCTATCACTCTCACACATACAAACACAGGTGCTGCTTTGGCAAAGCTCAGCCCTATACAAAACACTCTAATTCAAAAACACTTGTTTTGGTGCTGTGGTACTTAACAATTTGACTTCATGGAGGATTATCATAAACCTGACCAGCAGACAGTGCAGGTGCTGAGGAACATCGCCAACCGCCTCCGAATCAACTCCATTAAGGCAACGACTGCAGCTGGAAGTGGGTGAGTTCCATCTGACAAATTGCCTAATCTGTAAATCTAGAATATGGGATATCGAAGGGATATTGGTGGATATTTTGATACTTTGATTAGGATATTTTAGCAAAAAATATGTTCACAATTTTGGGGGAAAGTGGCAAATAAAAACAGGCAAATGTACTGAGCTGTGCACGCACAGATGCACACACTAAGACACAAATGTAAGCGAAGGGCAAAGGAACAGTGTGTTCTGGCATTGTGTTCCTTCAGGCACTGGATAGAACAAAGGTTACATTTAAGTTTTATTGTGTTTATTCCAAAATGTTATGAAATGTAATCTACATTATTTTGTTTTTGGTTATATACAGAATTAAAAATGCTTTCCTTGCCCAAATAAAAAAAATTTAAAAATAAAAATTTTTTAATTTGCTCTTTTAAAGGTAGCTCAAGTAAATATGAAGTATTTTACACACAATCAGACCAAGAATAATCTTTTTGTCCTTATAAATGATTGGATCATATATTTTTAGAAATCTTTAAATTGTTGATTAATTTTGTTGTACGTATTTGAAAAAAAATGTCAGAATAATATACTTATTTAAGATATTTAATAATCTACTTATTCATTTCACCTGCAACTACAATGATTTACTCAATAATACTCCTATCTAATTTGATCCCTGACAATGGAAAGGGTAGCTATTTCTGTCGATATACTAATATGGGAATTAATGCGTGAATCGGTCAGCGAGGGCAATGAGTTTAATGTTTCTGTGTCAGTGTAGCTTGTTTTAAAACCAAAATGGTCATTAGATTAGCAGGTCAATAAAAGAAAGTATGTTGTCTAACATTACATGACATTTGGAACAAAAAAAAAAAAAAAAAAAAAAGAAAATGTTATTAATTTAACTTTGTAAAAATGAAGTGACATAACAGCTTAGTCTGACTTTGTATTACTGATGTAAAAATGTGAACATAAAGCAGCCAGTTGGAGACTTTGTATGTGGTTTTCTGAACCTTATCTCCTCTGTTGTGCAGCCATCCGACATCATGCTGCAGTGTAGCAGAGATCATGTCTGTGCTTTTCTTTCACACCATGAAGTATCGCCCGGAAGATCCAAGGAATTTCAATAACGACCGTTTCATCCTTTCCAAGGTGGGTTGGTGTGTTCTCAGGGCTAGTCAGGATTCTTCCTCGTATTTCTATCATGGCATTCTGAACTGCTTCTGCATCTTCTCTCAGGGCCATGCTGCTCCCGCCTTGTATTCCATGTGGGTTGAAACCGGTTTGCTGAAGGAGAGCGACCTGCTCAGTTTATGCCAGGTTGACTCAACCCTGGAGGGCCACCCTACTCCGGTAAACTGTGACACCCCACACCCCCCCTTAGGGATTACCTTTATCAGTGCAGCCACTGTATTAACAGCCCCTTCCTTATAACTATTTCCTTTTCAGAGGCAACAATTTGTCGATGTAGCCACTGGATCACTGGGGCAGGGTCTTGGTGTGGCCTGTGGGATGGCTTACACTGGCAAATACTTTGATAAGTCCAGGTAATCTATTGCATGTGATTTCATAGGCTTATAATTATTTGTGTGAAATTTAAATAAAACCCTGCTTGTTTGTATAATAAACACAATAACTATAGGTGTACTTTGTCACCTTTAGTAGGATAGTCATGTTCATGTTCTTATTTTTGTAAATGTTATTTATTAATAAGTAAAATCACAAAATGCAACTTTCTTTACTTTTGGAATCCTTTTTTTTTTTTTTAATATGCCTTCCAATGTTTTTATTCCTGTATCATTTCTAACCAGAAAAGCACTAATTTCCCCCAACCTATTGTCACTTCCACCTGAACTAAATACCTGTATACACAAAAACTTTTGGAAAATACCTGGATTCAGATGGTAATTTTATTATCACCAAAATAAAATAATTTGATCCCAGTCACAATACGCAACTCAACTTGGAAATTTCAACAAAATCCGTTCAAAGCTTTTTTTGTTATTTTGAAAACAGACAACCAAACCAATACAAAAGATAATCAGCAGCTTTCTCCTTCTGTGTGCTTCTTAAAACATTGCAATTTTTGAAATCATGCACCAGAGAATCATATATGGTTTCCCTGTTGTGTTCTCACAATGAGCTTGTTGGTAACACAAAAATACACCACAAGACAATATCTCTAACATGTAAATTTATGATCCAGTGATGGGAACAAAATAGTCTTGTATTTAAAAATCCTGTTTTTAAAGCTTAGTTTTGAGGAATGCACCTTTCTAACGATTTTTTATGAAGATTTCCACTTGCACTGGGTGTGTGCTGAAGCTACATGCTCTGCACCCACAATTCTTCTGCTCTAATAATCACAGGCTCAGCAGTCATATCTCAATTATTTCAACCACTCAGGCACATTTAGATTCAAAATCAAATGCTGATATTTGATTTACATCTGGTTCTTCCTTTTGTTCCGTTTTTAAAGTTATTCATATGTTACACTTAGAATAAAAAATGTTTTCAAAGAAGTACATCCCCTCTCCACTATTATAATCTATTTTGCTTTAGAAACAGGTTAGGTTAAAAACTCACGGGTCAGAACCTAAACAGAAATTTCATGACTGAAACAAGTAGCGCCAAGCATATCACATGTTAACGGCGATGAAAGCTCTTCATTTTGTTTTCTGCTGCAGTTACCGTGTGTACTGTCTGCTGGGGGATGGGGAGATGTCGGAAGGCTCTGTTTGGGAAGCCATGTCGTTTGCCTCCTATTATCAGCTTGACAACATGGTCGCCATCATGGACATCAACCGCTTAGGCCAAAGTGACCCTGCACCCCTGCAGCATCATGTTGAGAAATATCAGAAGCGCTGTGAGGCTTTCGGGTAATAGTGAACATTGATAATTCAGCATTAATTGTCAGTGCTAAAATGAATATAAGGGTATTTTTATCATAACTGTGTTGTGTTCACATAATCCATAAAATGAACAATGATGTGCAGTTTTCATTGTGATCCTATACATGTGTTTGTGCTTAGCTGGCATGCCATTATTGTGGACGGTCACAGCATTGAAGAGCTTTGCAAGGCTTTGAGTCAGCCACGTCATCAACCCACTGCAATTATTGCTAAAACCATCAAAGGCAAAGGCATTTCGGGTAAATGTCTGTCCCCTTCATCTGCAAATGGATGGTTCAGAACTTTCATAAAATGCACACAAAACCTCACACATACTAGTGTCAGTTCGGAGCTATACAACTGAAATAATATCTGTATATTTTGCGTGTGCTGCTCCAGGTGCAGAGGATAAGCTGGGCTGGCATGCCAAAGCTTTGCCCAAGGACATGGCTGAAATGGTTATAAAGGATCTGCAGAGCAGGATTATGAACACCAGCAAGCACATTTACCCTCCTGCTCCCATGGAAGACTCCCCCCCAGTTAGCCTGAGGAACATCCGCATGCCAAGCGCACCCAACTACAAACCTGGAGAAAAAGTTTGTAGAATCTACAAAGCTACAGCATAAACTCACTTCTATATGGACTGTTAACAGAATACTTTTGTCTTCATATCTAAAGTCAAACTCTACAACTCACATTAATTTCAAGACAAGTCACAGTGTGCTTCCTAAATGTTACCTCATGCTAAGTTATTGCTTTGGGCATTAATGGTATGTGTCTTATTTATTATTGGTTATTTATCGGTAATTGTTTAAAACATGTTGTTCCTGATATGATAGTAATGCATACCTAATTAATACATAAATAATAACAGTTAGAAAAAAACCTTTCTAAGCTTAAGTCCATTTCTAAATACTGATCATCAGTCTTTCTCAACACAATAATTTCCATTTTTGTACAATGACATAAAAAATCCAAACAATTTAAAATGTAAAGGAATCTAAAGCCCTTCTGCAAGGTAGGATAGAAACATAGAACTGGCAACTGGTATTTTATTAAGAGAAGATATAGGAATAAAAATTCTGTTCTATAAACGATATAACATGAAATCCCCTGATACTTAATAAAATGAGTACAATTTATGAAAATGGGTCAGTGCAAAAAAGAACAAAGAAATTAGTATATGTTCGTTCATTATTTCTTTGTATTGACCCATTTTTTTTTAAATTTTACTATAATTTTACTATATAATATACTAAATAATATATATTATAGTATATATATATATATATATATATATATATATATATATATACTGTATATACATAATCTTTTTTGTGTGTGTTTGTTTTGCATTTTTGCATTTGCCGATTTTTTTAAAATCACCCTGTGACCTATTTCCTAGAGTTATGACACCAAGTAGCACCTGCAAACTAATACATTCACTCAAAAATACTGATAACTGAGTGTATTACATGTTTAATTATTTAAATTTTTCACAGGTTGCTACTCGCAAGGCCTATGGAATGGCACTGGCCAAGTTGGGTCGCTACAATGAACGTGTGGTGGTCCTCGATGGAGACACCAACAATCTCACCTGTTCTGAGATCTTTAAGAATGAGCATCCAAACCGCTTTATTGAGTGCTACATCGCTCAGCAGAACATGGTAGGGTGTCCAAAATAATTCACATCAGAACTTTGTCCACGATATTTAAAATGTTATATATTCTTTATGTTCAATGTCATGATTCAATTGTATTCTTTTTTTTAAACACAGAAGAGGGTTTTCTTAGCTTTTCTTTTTACTCAAAAACAGCTTCAACTTCTCCCCCAAATGTTGATGTAGGATGCTAAAGGTAGCGTAACGTAGTCATCCTGGTAATGCAAAACGTTGGTCTATATTCATTATTTTATTAAATCCTACTGTAGAGATAGATTCTACGGCCCCAGCGGTCATCTGTAATCTAGGTCATCCATGCATGTGATGATAAGCCATCATGACAAGTGTATTCGCAAGTAAAATATTAATCAGTACAGAGGAAGGGACCATCTGGCTGAATGCAGGAGAAAAGTAAAAACCTAATGGTTTCTAATTGAATATGTGAGCAAGTTAATGTAGTGTCATTTTGCACACTACCCTGTTTGCTATTGGCACAATAAAAGATCTTGACATTAGAATCTGCTTTGAGCATAATACATTTTATTACTGTAGTAAAGAAGAAGGGCAGAAAAGGATTCGTAAAATGTGGTATGATGCCCTCCATATGGTAAAAATAAGCTGCAGAGATTTCTGGAAAGCTCCTCTCACTAACTCATAGCTGAACTGGTCTTTGGTTCAAAGAGACGTTTTGGGGAGGGTTTTTGCAAAAAATATTAGATGCTCTGGGAAATCTTTAAAGGGTCAGGTTTGTTTGACCTTTGACTGTCTCACTTTTCAGAGGAATATAGTATGTATGTAATATCCAAAAATGTTTTTTTTTTTTCTTTTGCAGGTCAGCGTTGCCATGGGATGCAGTGCACGGGAGAGGAACGTTGTATTTGCCAGCACCCTCGCCTCCTTTTTCACTCGTGCCTATGACCAGATTCGCATGGCAGCGATTTCAGAAAGCAACATAAATCTGTGTGGCTCCCACTGCGGTCTGTCCACCGGTTAGTAGATTGTTAAGCAGCGTTTACCATAAGTCTTCTCACATATCCTGCCATGTAGTCTTCTTCTATTCCTTCACACTGTGTCCTTCACACCACCTCTGACCTCCCAGACTACTGTTGAAATAGTAAAATGTTGGACAAATTAAAACATTTTATGATGAATCTGCGATCATCATTTCTCTTTTCCCTCTTGAGGTTATTTCCCTTACTGTTTTACCCCACTGGCCTTTCAGTCCTAACTCAGTCCTTCCCTCTTTCTCCTTTTGTGTCTGCACTGGAAGCTGACAGCAGTGAGCCACCTATCCCTTTCTTAGTCCAGGTACCCTGCATCCAGAATGACCTTTTTGCTCCTGCATGCACAAGCTCACCTAAAACCTAAATTGCCTTACTGTTGGACACAGCGAATAGATTATAGAAGTTTGCACTTTTACAGGAGAGGAAGGCCCCTCTCTGATGGCTCTAGAAGACATGGCTATGTTCAGGGCTATTCCCACAGCTACAATCTTCTACCCCAGCGATGGCATTACAACAGAAAAGGCTGTGGAACTGGCTGCAACCACAAAGGTAGACATGGCTTGTCTGCAGAACCACTAAAACCTTTATGTAAAGCAAAATTATATTGCTTATTTGTCATATTTTTTCTTAATTCACCTTTTTATTAAGGGTGTTTGCTACATCCGAACCAGCCGCCAAGATAATCCGGTCATCTATAACAGCAATGAGGATTTTCATGTCGGACAGGCAAAGGTGAGTCTCTGTTAAATCATACCTGGCCTTTATTAATAAAAAAAAACAAATAAAAAACTGATTTAATGTTTGAAGAATAAAAGTAGTATCCTAGAAGACAAAATTTCATTTCTTTTGGCAGGTGGTTTTCCAGAGCAAAGATGATCAAGTGACTGTAGTTGCAGCTGGGGTGATGGTGCATGAGGCCCTTTCTGCTGCTGAGCATCTCAAGAAAGGTACAGGACAAGAGAAATAATCTAAACCATGATCAAAGAGAAAAACTGTATTTAAAAGAAAGAAAAGATCAAGTTTCCTTTTGTCTAAACACCCTTAACGTGTTTCAAAATGAAAGCTAAAAGAATGCCCACATAATGTCCCTTCGATATAAAAATAAAGTTTAAAGGTGGTATGGGTTGATCAAAAGGGCTTTCCAAGCCTGACTTTATACCACTTTTTAAGGATAAATATTGATGATACCTCCAGGATCAAAAGTCAGATTTTCACTTAGTTTTTTTTCCGCAAACAAAAAAAGGATGAGTTAAATAGCCATTTAAAAGATTCCATGGTCATCTATTGTTAGGAGGATAACCGAAAAAAAGCTGATGAATTATAAACAACCTTTAATTTTCTAAATTCTTAATTGTTAAATAGTCCATATGCTAATATTTTTCCCCCCATTATTCTCATCTTCCAGAGAGGATCTCTGTAAGAGTGATCGACCCTTTCACAATCAAACCTCTGGACATTAAAACCATCACCGACCATGCACGAGTCACCAGGGGAAGGATCCTGATAGTTGAAGACCACTACTACGAAGGTAGGTTTTAGAAGTTTCACTCATGCTAAAGACTTCTTGCATTTTGCATCAGCACCAACAACCTGGCAGCCAAGCTGTGTGTGTAGAGCCTTGCAAAGGGTTCGTGTCTTTATTTGTTCCATGGTGGCACATTTCTATTGGCTCAGTGACATAAAACATGCTGTGTTGGCATTCGCCTATTGGCTGAGGATGCCTTCTGTGCTCTCATTGGTGAGAAGGTATTACTGCTGTTGTATGTTTTTTAAATGTTAGGAAAGAGAGGCAGAGTGCTGTCAGGTTTCCTTAACTGAGCATGTGCCTAAGGGGCAGAGCATGACCTAGATAGCACAGTCTGACTTGCACAGCTCTACATCGGAAAAGCACAGGCTGATTCTCTAGATTCGACAAAGAATCAGCAGCTGTAATAATTTGTAGGCTTTTTCACTAGTTTTTTATATTCCAGATTTTATCTATTTTAACTTAAATTATATATAGAGAGGAATTTTCCTTATACTGACAGAGTACCCAGAATATGTCTCTCCAATAGACTTAACTGTTGTTTGACAGGTGGTCTGGGGGAGGCAATGTCCTCAGCAATGGTCAACGAGTCTGGATTTACTCTGCACCGCCTGGCTGTGTCCCACATCCCGCGAAGCGGCAAACCTCATGAGCTCCTGAAGATGTACGGCATAGACCGTGACGCCATTGCTCAGGCCGTCAGAAAGATGCTCAGCAGTTCTGCTAATGCCAAGTAGTTCTCCCTGTGCCCCGCCCACCTTTATAATTACACTATTCCAGATGGCGACAGATAGTCACACTCAGATTTGTTCTGGAAACACACTAACCCTTTTTTTTTTATCTTTTGACATTCACTGTAAAAAACAAAACCAAATAGTCTCTGATGTGTTGTGATGTTGTGCAGTTCACCTTGAAGTAGACATCAGCTTTACCCATTTTTTGTGCATTCTTCCTCACACATAATATCTCTGTAACACGCATTTTCACGCATAATCTCTACCTTCTTATGGAACTATAGTCCAAAAATAAGATGTTTCCATTTCTTATTTTTTTCATTTTATAAATAGTCATTGTGCAAAACTATTTGTTGTAATATTTTAACAACACTAGAGATGTATCGGTCTGAGCTCTGTGGCTGATTTTAATCTTCCGTTTTGACCTGCAATCCCTTTTAACCCATTTCTGTTAAAAAAAAACAAGAAATTCCATTTTATTCTGATCTTTTCATCATTAACAGTAATTATTATGTTCAAAGTAATATCAGCATGTTTGAGTTATTTGTCTTTGTAAAGCAGGAACAAAAAACAGGAACAAAATGATCACAGTTCAGATTTTGAGTTGCCTTATCATCTTACATTAGCAATTAGCATGGCATAGCATCCATCTCTGTGTTTTACCAGGAGTGTCCATTTTTATCTGAATTCTGAGCTTTCCAAAAGGCTGTAAACTTTTCCAAATGCATCCTTTTTTCCAGGACCAACAGAGTTATTGCAAACAGGGGGTACCCAGGCTGAAATATTTCCAGTTCTTGGCATATGGCAATCGGTCGATTTGTCCCTTTTACTCAATTTTCAAGTTGGTGAAAGTCTTGTGGATATTTGATCATAAAAAATGACTAGAAAATGACAACGATACAACATTTGACTCAAAAATACAGTTCTGAATTCTGAACTTCTAGTTGGCTGGTGACTGGTTAGAAGTCTGCTGCAGCTGTTTTGTCAATGCTTCTCTTCATATTAGTTACGCTTTCATGTGCTTCTTAAATTTACCTTGTTCAACAAGAAATAGTTGTGTATTACTGTTTTAATATTGGGTGGGGACCAGTTTTCATGTAGGTGTTTGTTGTGTCAACAGAGTCAGAAAGGATTCATATGGTTCTTGTCTTTAGAAGGTGGCAGGGGCAGAAAAACACAGAATAAAAACAAAGAAAATGCTTTGAGGTTATAACCCATATGCCACTAAATAAGGTTTTACTTCCTCGTTCTTTCTTTTCAGCACTGTTTATAATATCTATTTTAAAGGCGTCCAAACAAATACACCTCAGGGCACCAGATCCATCCAGTGTTGGTCCAGAGTATGACTAATAAAGATTGTGGCAGTGATTTCAGTTACGTCTCACTGGAGAACATGAGAAAAAAGAAAGAAAAAACACCTTCTTCGTTACTTGAAATTTTGTATGTCCAAAAAACATCATGTAATAAAGCCCTCTGCATTTTACTTTGAAAACTTTTGCTCTGTTGTGTTTTTTTTTAATCCAGTGATTTAAATGAATTCAAAGCATAGAACAACACATTTTAATCTAAAGTAAATCGTGTCGTATTCATATTATTATGCATTCCTGAAGATTTAATATTTTCTTATATTATTTATTTTAACAAAAGAAAAAAATAAGTTAAAGCTTGACATTTTCTTGACATCAAAGATGACTTCCTGGCATCTCTGATTATTCACAGTTCATCTTATCAAGCACAAGTTTGCTCTTTGGCCTTTATGATTTCAACCTCCCTTCTTGGTCTGAGGTTGTAAACTAATGCTACCTCCAGGCTCTCTGCTCCTGTCTCAGTTTCCTGTCCAAAAAAACAGACAAAAAGTGCTCATATCAAGCCTTAATATATTTACTTTCAAATGCATTTAAAGATTTGAATCATTACTTTTAAAGAAATGGTACAAGAGTTACAAATTCTTAGGAACAAAACTGTGGAGTAATTTTTCAAGTCTGCATACCTCAAAAAGCTATATTTTCGTTTGGCTCCCCTTAGAGCAAACATTATGATTCCACATCCATAAGAGAGAGTGTAGACTGAAATGAAGGCAGATAGTTTAAGCAAAAGAAACAACATTCACCCAAGGGAGTGCTGTATCAAACATGCTATATTGTGTGCGGTACTTACCATGGTAAGAACGAAGGTTCAAGACGGCCACAAAAATTGCGAAACAAAATCCCCAGTACACATCTGAAGAAGGGGGGATGGTAAAATTAACATATATTGTCCCAGTTAATAATGTTTGATCCCCTAAATGTGTATTATACTGCAATATTGCTGATGATTAAGTAAAACAGATTAATACACAGTCAGCTCTGGGTATATTTAGAATTACATAATAGATAAATAACCCTTAGGAAAAATGAAGTAAAAACCTTAAAATGAATTCAGAGTTGTTTGTAGGCTGTTTGGGACCCTAAACAGATATAAATTACATTTTCCAGTTAACATCAATACACACAGCTCAATCATTATCGCAGTTTAATCATCCTTGCTTCAAATAGTCTTGTATTAAGCATAAAGCTTAAAGATCAGTACTATAGTTTGCCGTTAATTCTGCAATTTAGGTATCCTAGAGGACAAAAGGATGCAATTAAAAAAATTATCCCATTTTATAGTTAACAAATGAGATGACAACAAAATAGTTCCTAAAAAAAATTTACAGTTGGATGAAAATAAAGAGACTGCTGGAGATAGGCACCAGCACCCCTCCCGACCCCACTCGGGACAAGCGTGTAAGAAAATGGATGGATGGATGGATGGATGAAAATAAAGAAATATCAAGGAACACAAGTTTTGTTTTCCTTTTTGAAGCATTATTTAGGGCACAGATGTACTGCTCTTGTGCGCCCTCTGGTGGTTGTAGAATTCACAGCCCCTACTTAAGCACTTTTTCCCTTGGCCAGCTCTAAATATGACACTAAGGAAAAACATTTCTTTAAAAAACAAATCTTACTTTACCTTTCATCAAAACAAAGAAGAGAATGTGAAAAGGGCTGGAGAGGGATCCACTTTTTTTTTTTTGTCGCAAAAATGCACCTTGAGAATGATGATAAGAGAGGCTGATGCTAATAGGACAGCAGTAAGATATGCTGCTGCAACCAAGTGTGTATTTTTGAAGACTATATAGTCCTATTTCACAAGTATATTAATTAATTTGTGGGAAGCTGTGATTTAGTTTGATTTTATATTGATGCAAAAAATATACCTCTTTTGTTGTAAGGAGACCCTTTACAAACTTTAGTGTGGGCTGGCAGGTCTGGGAAGAAAAAAATACATTAAGACCTAATACATAAAAAAACAAAACAAGTAAACAATATTTAAAGTGTGTATAATAATACATCGATCTGCTTACCCAAAGTTATGCCCAAAATCTCAAACACTAGGGCAAAGAACACGCCTAAAACGGATGGAACTAAAATTGCTGGAAGTAAAAAAAAGAAAAAGAAAGAAAACATGAGGTGAAGTGTTTACAGTAGCTAGACACTAAAACATTATGGATACATATACTTACAATGAAACGGCCTATAGAGAGCCATGGCACATCCCAAACCAAAGCAGATTGAATAAAAGTGGTAATATTTGTCTGAAAATAGTCAGAATAAACAGTCAGTCTAGATATTCTCAAAATGAAAAGGTTTGCTTTAACAAGGTGTTATATGACTATTATAAATAGATGATACATACAATGGTTGTAAAAGTTATTTATAGGATTCCCTTCATTGTCCTGTAAGTGCAAACAGGAACTACATTTAGTAATAAATCCAAATTAGAGATAGGCCAATAGTATAAAGCATGATATCATTTTGTACTAAAACCTTGTGTTAAAGTGGTAACACCGGCTAACAACCAAAGCAAAACCTTTCAGATCAGGTGTACATACCATTTAGCCTCAGCTATAGGTGGGAGAGTTCTCAGGCAGGTACAGCAGCATTAAGACAATCAACATTTGTCTAACAACTTCCTGAAGCCGGTCCAACCACTCAGCCATGGGCTGCCACGAAAGGAAAGTCCCTGATAAGGTTGTTTTGCTTTCACATTTGCTTCCCCATTTTAAAATCTTGAAATCAAAGCCTTTGTGTGCAAATTAAATGATAAAAGATGTGCTTTCTATTTATGTTTACTATAACAGAATACTAACATTAAATACTAACACTAAAAAAGGCTACTTATAACTACTACATTATTTTCTGTAAACTCGAGGCTTTACCCGTCCTTTCAAATCCTTAACGTTTTTTAATCCCACTTACACTGGAAATAATGGAAATCTAGATAAGTTGCAAATGCACTTAGTTTAGATAAATCTAAACTAAGTGCATTTGTTCTTGGATACAGAAGGTTAAAGGGACATTTTGCCAAGGGAACAAGTAAATTTGCACTTAAAATAAGAAAACATAATTGCATTGTCTTCTTTCAAGTGCATATTATCTAATTATCTTATTTGAAGAAAAAAAATACTCATTCAATTGGCAAACTATGTCATTTATCTTCTCATATTATGGGTAAATACACTCTAAGAAATTTCAACTTATTTCTAGATCGTTTTTCCAGTGTACATATAACTTGATAGACATTTCCATAAAAAAAGAAAAGAAAAAAAGAAAGAAAGAAAAAAAAACAACCCCTGGAATTATTGACATTGTATCTCCACTATACAGCACCAACAACTGCAGATAGCGCTGTTACAATTCCAATGTCACCGTTTTCTTATGTCTTATCTAGGAGGTGCTCTGCAACGTTGATAAGCGTAATGTAATGTCTAGTTACATTTTCAACCAATATTCAGCAAGTCTCTCAATCTGCATTATCAATGTGTGCAGAGGAACCAGAAAGACAGCGTTAATTCCACGGTAGAAATGTCAAGAACAAGTTTTAGTCTAAATAAACGCCCTACCTGTTTCATGGGCATAGCTGCAGTTCCATTATAAAACCGCTAGATGGCAGTATTGTATTCATATCATGGCTAGTACGGTATCCTGTGGAGGACACGCTAAGCATTCTGGTCGTTGAAGTCAATATCGCAGCTGTGTCAGGCAGTCAAAGTAACATTAGCGTATTCTTCAAAACTACAATTCCCTGTACAGTCACGTAGATTTGAATGCTGTGCGGATAGCTTTTTCCAGTCGATGATCTCAACAGAAGTTTCCTCTGGCCGCCTCATGAAGACACTGGGGAAAGTCACAAAGGATGAAGGAACTCCTCTTTAATTTAAAACTCCTATCGACGTGTATGGCGGACAAATAGCAGGAGCCTCTATAAGCCAGTCAAACCGTGACAATGCGGTTCAAACAAAGAAGGCTGTGATTTGTGGCGTCCCGATCTTTTTTTTTTTTTTTTCTCCTGAGCTGAAGCCCAGTCAGGGCTGGGTCCCGTTACGGTTTGAATCGCTGCTTCGCCAAGATGTCCACGGAGGAGCAGGACTATCCCGAGGCGGTGCTGGTGACTGAAGCTGGGCCCCAGTGGCTCCGAGCCGAGGTGGAGCGGCTGTCCCGCGAGCTGCGAGAGACCACGCGCGAAAAGATCCAGGCGGCGGAGTACGGGCTGGCCGTGCTGGAGGAGAAGCAGCAGCTCAAGCAGCGATTCGACGACCTGGAGACGGAATACGAGACGGTCCGACAGGAGCTGGACCAGCTAAAGGAGGTAAGCTGAGGTCAGAGCCACGCAGACGGATCTGTTGAAGCGCTGGCAAACGGTCAGCTGGCTGTGACAGGGACGCGATGCACATGAGGCTGATTAATATAACCTGGTTAAAATGCTTATTAGGAGGATCCAGTGCACTTAGATAACCACCTAACTTTCCACCAAGGCACAGAAACATGTTTTTGGTCCCTCCCTTGCCCACACTTGCCTTGGAATGTAAAAAGAAGCCCTTTAATTAGATAAATCTTAGTTAGCTTATGGATATATGCTGCTTAGTTTGTTGTTTTGTGGTCAAGCTGTAAAAAATATCCTGATTGCGGTAGAAACACAAACATTTCCTCCAGCTCACTGAAAAGTAAATAAAGAGTCAGATAATATCTCCTAATCGCTCCCCCTTCGGTTGTTTAAACATCTTTAGCTCCTCACTACAGTCAAGATCCTCAATTTACAGCAGTTAAAAAACAAATACTTTAAAAAAGGAAAAAAAGCAATTATTAGAGTAGAGATGTTTGCAAAAATGCTAATGCTAACAACTAAATCCTATTGAATGGGCTGCAATGCTTGAAAACTAACAGAATACTTTTAAATATTTAACAAACTTTTGAAAATGTTTTTGGAAATGATAAGTTTAAGTAAAAGATGTTTATAGAATGCTCTACCTTGATAATATCATTAAAATCAGAAATTGAATTTGTAATAGAAGAGATATTCAACAAGCGTACTTATGTATTATTAAATCTGCAAATGATCAGATAGATTATTTGCATTTTACCCTGGTAACTGGATTTTGCAGATTATTTTTTTATTTAAAAAAATAATAAATGTAAAAATAAAAATTAACTAAAAAATATTAAATAATAAAATTATATGTAATAATATATAAAACAATTATTGAAGAATTCCTCATTATATATACCTTAAACTAATACTTTTGCTGTGATTTAATGAATTTAGCGTTAATCAGTAAAAAAACTAAAAAAAAATTTTGTCGCTGGGAGTGACCATTTTTGCCCAAATATACTAACACCTCACTCCTGAAATCTTCTGGCAGTGACGTCACGGTGTAGCTTAGTAAACTAGCCCCACCCGCCAGCGGACAAAATCATTTTTGCCTGTGAGTTTTGTCTAGCCTCGATTAATGCCCCAGGTCCTAGAACTGTGAGGCCAATAACAACTTCAGTTTTTGAAGGATTAAACTTGGGGTTTTTTGTTGAAACGTGAGCAGGAAGAGGCTCTACGGTCATTCATTTTTAAGAAGGACGTATCCGCCGTTTTACCGACAGGCTGTTTGTTTACACTCCCCCACCAGCTTTCTGTCACAGTCAGTTGTGCTCATTGGTCAGAGCGTTGGCCAATAGGCACAGACATGGTTTGAAAAACAACGGGTTGTTCTCATCAACAATCTTCCGATGGTTCATTCATCGGGGCCAAACTAAATTACACATTTAATCTCACATTTATTCTGGTTTATCAGGCTAGTCACGGTGCGGTAAGCCTAGCGCCATTCTCCCCACTTTAAAAGCAAAATCAATGGGAACTACTAGACACACCTGCAATCAAGAGGACTTCACCATTGAAATTCCCGAGCTATAGTTAAACTGACAATGCCATGACGGTTCGATGTTGTAATACATAGGGTAAAAGTGAAAAAAAATTAGTTATTTTACCTTTCAGATTCCTGATCCTCCACGGATGGGTTTGTCGTTGGATTGCCAACTTGAAGAGGGAGGATTTGCCATCGACCTTTCAGCCACAGAAAAAAAAAAAAAACACTTCATATGTAGCCAACATGTCGAAGAAGAATGTTTCCAAGATGACTTGGATAATGGCGCGTTGTGACAAACACCAGATACAGCACTGGCACTTGCTCAACAGCCGATACCGTATTATACAGACTGTTAGAATAAATAACATAAAAAAGTGTATTCTGCTTAAGAGAAATCTAGGGCTAGAAAAGATTTGGTACAAGCAGTGAAAGCTGAGAAAGTTTTGTCTGTGTGGAGCATAGATGCATCGAGCATAACTGAGCCTTAACACACAAAACACATGCAAAGAAAAAAGCAGCAGGTAGTAAAAACAACTGCAAATTAACATAAGTTGTAAACTAGCTTAGCATATTAAAGATTGGATGATGATTATCAGGTCATAATGGACAAGACCGTTGATGTAAAAAAACAAAAAAAAAAACATACCTTTTCAAGACTAAAAGGTATGTTTTCTGTTGGAGTCTTTTTAAACTCTAAATCTCTCTGAGCATCCCTTTTATGTCTTTGCTACAGGTCTGATGCATGTCATTAATTGACATTTATTTGTGTGTTGGCACCATTTATACATTTGGAGCCTGTATCACTGTGCTGCTCTGTATTTTCAGTTATTGAAGCATTTTTACTTTGCATTGGTTGTGTGTTAGTGGGATAGTTATGTTTGCAGTACCGGTACATAGTTGCAGCACGTTTGCACCCCTCAGCCAGTTAACATCACCCATAAAGAAACTGCCGCAAAAACTGCAGCTTCAGATTTGCTGATAGTAATCCACCTAAATTAACTTTAAACTAGATGAACCAGTCATTAAGCCAAAGATGCAGAATTCTTGTGTTCTCCCATTACCAGCTGGTAAAGTAATGATTTTTTTCTTACTGTTAGACTAATAAAAATAAGATGTCTAGAGTGTTTTAATCTGTAAAAGCTAATTAAAAAAATGAAAGTTAGAAAAAATGCTTTGATGCATAAATTTGGACCTTGTGGTTCCTACAATTTAAATTGGATTCAGTATTTGTGTTAAAATCCTTTAAAAAGAAATAAAATTCAGTGTCAGCAGTGTAGAAGTACAGTATACCACCCCATTGCAAACAGAGCTTGACTTTGAATCATACCTTACATTAAAGTAGTGTTATAGGTGGCCATGAACGACAAATTTATCGTCATCCTGAATTCACTTTAGACCATATGCATATCCTGAAGATATGCCTGGACAGTAATATTTACTTATTATTTCATTTTAGTAAATTCAGTCTTTTATACATGATGTTTAATTGCACCGTGCACCATGTTTAGTTGTCTCTTCTCCCAGACTGTTTACATTTGATCACTGCTGCACTTCATGGAATGGAAATGTTCTGAAAGCTGTACCAAATGACATTTTGTTTTGTTTACATTCTGTTATTGTAACAACAATAAAAGTTGTCTAAGTCTAATGCAGCATGAAATGTTTTAGAAGATGAGAACACAGGTAGGTGGTACAGTCATAAAACAAAAAATAAAACGTCTGGAATCGCTGTTTTAGGGCAAATCAATCACATCGTGTTTTAAAAGAGAAGTTGGGTTTCCCCCTCTGATTGTTCTTGGAGCTTCTTCTTGTCAGCAGAGGAACTGCTCCCTGAAGGACTTCCACTTTGGCTTTTTTTAGCTGTTGTACTTGCTAGTTTCTGAATGTTCCTCCACTGCTCACTCCTCTAAATTATTCAGCATAATGGCTGTTTTACTGTCCTACAGCTCATCCGATGGTCTCAGCTGCTCAGCATTGGGAGCATCTCATTGAAGGGCGTCATACTTACTGTCAGATGCTGAAATGTTTTAGTAATGGAGGAAATCTCAGGTCATAGACGGAGAAACAAAGGTTATTGATAGCAAATATATCTGATGCATTCCTAAAGATCTGATTGAATATCTTTTTCAGCTGAGTCTTAAACGGGAGTAAGAAATTCAGAGATGTGAAATAATGGCGAGTTCGATCCACATGAGGTTATTGAGGTTGCTGATTGCACTTAATCACCCATGGACCTATTGTTGTCAGCACTGCCATGGTGTCTTATGACTCTGACTGTTGATCTTGAGTCATTTATCTGCAGAACCAATCTCAACAGCAAACTGCTGCTTGTTCCACAAATCAAAACTTGTGGTAAAGAGCTGCAGCTCTGAGGATCTGATCAACTTAATCTTTGATTACTTTATTTTTCTAGCAAAAGTAAGAAACGGCTGGATGTACAAATACATCTCAAAGTAGTTCATCCTCAATAGATTTTTTTTTAGTTAACTTGATTTTAAAGAGTGAAACTTGGATATAATTCAGATCGTGTTTAAAAAAAGAAATAGAATAAATTCTTGTATTAATTATACTAAAGGTTGATTTATATAACCAGCGATGAATGTGGCCGTTAACCGCCATTATTTTATCAAGATGCCCTTGACTTTTGATGCTAGTATTCGCACGTTGCATTTATACAGTCTTATATCTAGGGCTGGGCGATAAGTCAATTTTATTGATTACATTTTTTGTTTATCAGGATTAAAATTTTAGAAAATCTGATTT
>NW_015150958.1:220885-230465 GCF_000732505.1 Cyprinodon variegatus
ATAGTTTTCCAAACCAATGTCAATTGGCATTCTCTTTTACATTTAAGTGAGAAAAAGAATCAATTAATGGTATTTGGTAAGAAAAATCTCAGACTAAATTTTACAGGCCCCTCAGCCCCTCAGCCAGCACTATATAAATAAATCAGGGCTGGGTATTTTTGCCATAGTCCTGAATCGATACTCATGTAATTTATTTTTTCCTGTCATATTAAAACAAAGTGCAAACTTGTAAATCAGACAGTTTAAACTTGGGATGTGAACAAAACTGTCTCATAAGTGCAAACTTGTTTGTGAAAAGTGAAAAAGTGAAGCCTCACTCGAGCAAGCAGTAGTGACACAGCAGACATGCATGAGCTGCATTATCTGCACAAACCATATTTGCAGTGTTGTCTGTAACAACTACAGGGTGTTTTCTGGTCAGCCTCCATTTGTTAATGTCTTCAGTCGACCTATTGGCTATATTTGCTGCTGTCTGGCTTGAAGTCATCTTGAGTGCATCTTTCCTGCTCATTTGAATGTGAACGCGTCACTATAAAACTAATCGATCTCATTCCCTAGACATCGATTTTGCAAAAATGTAAAGGAATCGATTCAAAATTGATTTTTTTTTACCCAGTCCTAATATAAATTAGAAAAAGGTTTTTATCACCAACAATCTAATTTGAGATTGGAACGACTGAACATATTCGATTCTAAATTTTGAGAATCAGAATCGAATCAGTTGTTAAACAGATACACAGAGGTCCACATTACTCGCATATTAATGTATCCTAAGTGTTTATTCCTTCTAATATTTATGATTCAAGTTGATAAAAAGCCACATTTTAGCTTCACATTGAAACTAAGTTATATGTCAAACCTATTAAAAACTATATGTCTATTTATTTACTGCTTGTGTCTTGTTGTCAATAAAGTAAATGAAATTGTTGTTTGCCTAGAAATATTACTTGTCAATCATTGCTGTAAAGAGAATCAAACAACAAATGAAGATGTGGGTGTTTTTGGTTTCAATTTGGAGCTTCTACAATAATTTTGTATCATCTCCTCTAGGAAAAAGAGAATACTGCATGTTTGCTGTAAATCCACTGATCTGAAACTTCAAAGGACAGCCTAGTACATAAAGAAATGTATGTTGCTCTGTTAAAACAAAACATTTTCAACTGCTTAATTTAATAATAAAAAAAAGAACACAATTTAAACGCATTTAATTTCATTGTTTGGAATGAAGCAATATTTGAAACAAATTAATGTTTTATACTGGTTAAATCTTTCTGAAGTTAAATGAGCATTCAGTTTAAAACAGGGTTTTTTATTTCTTTATTTTTCATGAAAGTTGTTTGTTTTCTTGTTTCCCATGTCGGTGTATCTTTAGGCATTCGGACAGGCATATTCTACCCACAGAAAGGTTGCAGCAGATGGAGAAAGCAGGGAAGAGTCGCTGATCCTGGAGTCTGCCAGTAAAGAGGCTCTGTACCAGCAGAAGGTCCTGGAGCTGCAGAATGAACTCCGACAGGCCAAAGCTTCTCTGTCAAGCGCTCAAGCAGAAAATGATCGCCTGTCCGCCATCGCTCTGGAAATGAGAGAGGTATTTCTCTTTCTTTTAATGTGAGTTTAGAATAATTTGGGAATTGGTTATATTTAGATCTTTTTTATATTCTTGAAAATTTAAACTTTAAATTTAAAGTTATTGGTGTTAATCTAAAGTTGAATGATTTTATTGATTGATTAATTGATAAGTTTTCTTTTTTAAATATTGTGATTTTCTCACAGTTTTAGATTGTCATAAAAATACAGAAAAATTGGCATATTAGGTTATTTTTTTTTTCTTCAAATATTAATGTGGGGCCGCTTAAAGATGAAAGTTGGACACAGTTTTAATGCAATCTTATAGCATTGTCTTCAGTTCTGTTACATTCACTCAAAGAAGTGGGGTTCCTCTCAGAAAATTCCTGGAGCCACGCCGGGGACTTTAGAGAAATGCCGCCCAACATCTACTAACACTAGGCTTTCTGTAGAGATCAGACATACAATTGTTCATGTTGGTGAGACAAGAATATAATTCCCAGACTTGGTGGAAAGAAGTTTTCTACCTCTTTCTGACTAGACTGACCTGTGCTGCTGTCATTATGCTGGAAGTCTGCCTAACACTGCAAACTGTACATGCAGGGAACATCTCCTCTGACCCCTCACACCCCTCTAATGATAGACAGCAGAATAGTGAGATTGACAGCAAACCGGCCAGGAATGTGTTGGGGAATGTTTATTTATTAAATGGGGAGAGACCACCTCTCTGTAAAAACATAGATTAATCTTTCTTTGTAAATTTATTCAAAGGCATAATGGCGTTTGAAAGGCTTTGGCCCTCAGAGAAGCCAAAAAGATTGAAGGAAGTAATGCCTTTGGCTTTATTTAGCTTCCTGGATTCTGCCTGTCATGTCTATATTCATATGGGTATTTTCAGTTGTTATTGTTAAACAGTAATGTTTCCACTAAGGTAATAGGTGCCTGGAAAGGTCAATTCCAGATTTGTTAAGAAAGAAAAAACCAAGCAGTGTTCCACAGTTGGTGACACAGAGTTAAGTCTTCAAGGTGCTGATCATGATTTGACTCAGGATAAGTTCATAGTTGATGATGGAAAGTTGCACTAATGGGTCAGAAATGTTACAGCACTCAATCCATTGTGTGCCTGCAGTAACCTTCAGCCATTCCTGTTTCGTCCTTTTTCTCTTTGCAGAATTCAGAGGTAGCAGAGCTGCAGCGGGCTCAGCTTCGCGATGACATCAGAGAGTATAAGATTCGGGAGGCCCGACTGCTGCAGGACTACACTGAACTGGAGGAGGAGAACATCTCTCTGCAGAAACAAGTGTCCGTGCTGCGACAGAGCCAGGTGAGGCGGGTGAACAAAGGCCCTAAAAGGTACAATGAACATTTTGTTTATGTATGAAAACGTGGTTCTGTTTCAGCCTCACATAGGGGGTGCTGTGGTAATAAATTACACTGAGCTAAAATTAATCTTATATCAGATTTTTTTTTAAATGATACGTATCCATGCTATAGGGTCTTAAATAAGTTAATAATTACTTTACATAATCTCACAATGACTTTCAGTATTGATTGTTTTGAGCAGATGTAGCACATCAATTGGTACCTCTGACAATTGTGCCAGAGAAAAAAAGAAACGCCTTTCTGCCATGCTATCACAATCCCCAGACCTATGTCCTCTGGAGCAGGCATCACCAACCTTGGTCCTCGAGGCCAGCTGTCCTGCAGGTTTTAGAGGTTTCCCTGCTTTAGCACAGCTGATTATAATGATTGCATTAGACCAAAAGCCTGTTAATCAGCTTTCAATTAAAATCAGCTGTGCTGGAGCAAGGAAACCTCTAAAACCTGCAGGACAGCGGGACTCGAGGACCGAGGCTGGGGATGCCTGCTCTGGAGAACCTGTGAGAAGAAGAAGAGTATAAAGCCTTAAGGGGAAAAGTCTAGAGATCTGGTCTCAAATTCAAGTGGTCCTAGGCTTTTTACCTTACCTTACCTGATTCAAGTGGCTAAACTTTTCTCGCTTGCATGCAATTAAGGCTCTACAGAGTGTTTTGTAAAAGGCTAATGTTGGATTGTTGAAGCAGAGGCTTATCTAAAAGTAGTTGAACAATGGCTTTCAAAGTTAGAAACCTCTGATCTAGTGTAATTCAGTAAATATCCTCTCCGTGTGCACCAGGCTGTTTCATCTAAAGATTAAGCCAATTTTATCAGCAAATATTCCTTTATATTGCATTCTTTCCCCCCACACACTGAATAAATGTATAGAGATGGTAAAGGTTGTATTTTCTAAAGACTTCAAAGTAAATTTATACTGCTGCAGTAAAAAACGTGATTGAACAATAATGTTAAATATTTGCCTGAATCTACAGAGCACCTAAGCTTAGCTCTGTACTTAGCTTAAAAAACCCAGATAATAGTGACTCTCTGCCATTTAGATATAACAGGTTGAAACGCAGAGAAGTTGGAGTAGTTATCTAAAACTATGTAATGCTTGCTTTAATTTTTTCGCATTTTCCCTTGGCCCATTAGCATAATTTCATTAAGATCATCTCAGCTAAATATCCCTTTTATACTTTAACATGTCTACAGGTGGAGTTTGAAGGTCTAAAGCATGAGATCCGTCGCCTAGAGGAGGATTCCCAGTGTGTCCAAAGCCAGCTGGAGGAAGCCGTGCGTCTGAGAGAAATTGCTGAGCGACAGCTCACAGAGGCTTTAGAAACTATTAAAACAGAACGTGAGCAGAAGGCCACGCTGCGTAAGGAGCTCTCCCACTACATGACCATTGGGGGGTCTGTGTACAGCAGCTCGCTCAACATCTCCATCGATAACGCGAAACTCCACGACGACCCCTCTGCCGTCCATGAACCTGATAATGACGACCTTATCAGAGGCTTCGAGAATGGCCTGGTCAAGATGGGTGACAGCGATGAAGATAACAGAACGTTGGGCAACAAGAGAGGCGAGGCCTTTAAACCAGCACCTAGCTTGGTGGATGATCTGCTCAGCGAGCTCAACATCTCTGAGATACAGAAGCTCAAACAACAGCTTGCTCAGGTGGGAGACACTACGCTTTGGCTAATTCAATAAATAAATAAAAAATAAGTTGTCAAAAGAGGAACTACTCCTTTATTAGATAATTGGATTTTGAGTTGCTGCAGGCTGGATTAGTGCCTAGAACAAAAGGCCTTATTGTTGTGAATAAAAACTAGGGATGCACTCACCTCTGGTTTTTGTGAAGCTTTGATCTAGTGAGTCGCAATAAACTGTTGCAATAGATTGAGAAACTGAAAATCTAAAATAAAGAAAAACATGGTCTAGATTGGCGTTAATATGCAGCAAGATGGGCGATACATGAGGCATCATGGGCTGTTTGTGGAGTCACTGCTGTTTAAGGTGGAAGAGAATTGCAAACAGTCACTGTTGTTTCCCGACTAAGCCGCTGATTTTTGCCCACCTGTGAACCATGTGGCTTATAAGAGGATGCGGCTTTTCTGTGAATTTTTTGCTATACCATAGCTCAGACATTGTCCTTTACATGATTTATACATAGATAAAGAGCTTACATACAGTAACTCTTCGCTATTGTGGTGGATTTTACTCTGTGATTAAGTATTATTGTATATTTGTTTTGTAAAAAGAGTAATCCAGTCAGTTTAAAATGTTCATTTTTTGTTGTGTGTTAGGTTGAGCGCGAGAAAGTGGCCCTGATGAATACTTTGCAGGAGAACCAGAAGCAGCTGGAGCAGGCCTACGGCACAGTGTCTGAGCAGAAGGAAACCGTCAACAAGCTGACTGAAAATCTAAGCGCCATGCGTAAACTCCAGGCCAGTAAGGAGCGCCACTCCGCCCTCAACAGCGAGAAAGAAAGGGACAGTCACGATGACGGAGATTATTATGAACTTGACATCAACGGGCCCGAGATTCTGCAGTGTAAGTACACTGTGGCTGTTTCTGAAGCAGGAGAGCTCAGGCAGGAACTGAAAACACTGAGGGCGCAGTACGAGGAATGTCGGACCAGGTATGAGGAAGAGCGAGCCCGATTGGAGAGCGATGTCCAAGATTTCAGGTCCAAGTTGTTCTCTTTGGAGAAGATTAGTCAAGCTGATAAAGCGGAGGTGGCCCGTCTGGAGAGGGAGCTCCGTCTGGCTACGGAGGCTGCAGGAGAATCCCTCGGCTGCCTAAATGTTGCTCAGGATGAGCTCATAGCTTTCAGCGAAGAGTTGGCCAATCTCTACAACCATGTGTGCATGTGCAACAATGAGACTCCCAACAGAGTCATGCTCGACTACTACAAAGACGGCAAAGCCAGGGGACAGGAAGGAAAGGAACAGCAGACCGTACTTCTCACCAGTGGGCTGATCAATGAGAACCAAAATGGAAGGTCTGATTCCTGCCACGTTGCAGTTACTGCACCTGCAGCTCCACAACATCGCCCAGAACCCATGAACGTCTATAACCTGGTAGCTATCATCAGGGATCAAATCCGCCACCTGCAGCAGGCTGTGGACCGGACCACAGAGCTGTCCCGCCAGAGGCTGGCCAACCTGGAGCTGAGTGCCGTGGCAGACAAAGACAAAGAGGCCTGCATGGAGGAGATTCTCAAACTGAAGTCACTTCTCAGCACCAAAAGGGAACAAATTGCTACCCTCAGAGCTGTGCTCAAGGCCAACAAACAGGTCAGAGGAGAATTCTTCACTTTCTATTCATTTTATCTGCATCTTTTGTCATGATTTGCATGAAAGAAAATATCAAATTCATCTCTTTAGACAGCAGAGGTTGCTCTGGCCAACCTCAAAAGTAAATATGACAGCGAGAAGGCCATGGTGACCGAGACGATGATGAAGCTTCGAAATGAACTCAAGGCTCTTAAAGAAGATGCAGCCACTTTCTCCTCTCTTCGAGCCATGTTTGCTACGAGGTAAAATGTGTTTTTACTTGTATTTGCATAACTCCACCTTCTTTCATTCTGATCAGCATTAAAAAAAACTATGCAATCAGAGGCACAGGAAAATGTGAAAACCAACAGTGGATTCTGGTCATGCAGAACCATACAGGTACACTTCAATAAATACCTAAATTATTCAAAAGTGAATTAGTTAATATTTCAGATGTATCTGTTAATATTGATTATTTCAGGTCTAAGGTGAATAAACCAGATCATGATCTGGGAAAATTAGAAAATTAGAGCAGATTAATAAAATAAAGGCTCAGTTCTTGCCTGCCTATTGTGAGATAGACTGATCACATATCTAGCAGTCAGATGCCCCGTCCTTTATGAGGATGATTCACCATAAAAATACTTTGATGAAAGAATGTCTGTTTCCAGGGCTCTGTTCATGCACCTTCATGTAAAGTTGAAGGAAAAACTGGTAGAAAAAAAAAACTAAATTTGAGATATACGTAACCCTGAGAGGATTGTGCAGCAATGCAGAACATGGGCTAAAATTGTGGCATCCCTTATCTGAATACTTTCCTTATGAAGAGACGAAGCCAAACACACCCTATATGAGCTGAGGAGAAAAGAAAACCAGAGAAAAAGAACAAGACTAATGCTTGGTCCCAAGCTCTTTTGCAGATAAAGGTATTTTATTTGGAGAGAGGCAGATTAGTCAGTCTGTGTTATTTTTTTTAAGCTCCACCTTAATGGTTTATTGTTAAGAAACCATTCAGATATATCTGCAGCTTAAAAATATATAAGGTGCAGCTTAAAAAGATATAACACAAACTAGCTAAAAAGCCCCACCACCATTAAAGTCATAAGATTTGTGACACACTTGTATGTCTATTATCAGCATTTTAATCTTAAAATTAAGATAAGTCAACCTTAAAAGTAAAGAGAAGTTATTTGTTCTTAGACAGTGCTAATGATGCCAGGTCATTGTCAAAACATTTTGCTGCCTCTGATTTGCTGATGAATTTGAACAGCTTGTCGTTTTAAATATTTTGTTCTACTGTCTATTAAAAAAAAATCACAAAGCATTGTGGGAACAGTCTGATGTAATACTGACTCAGCTTCCAGGAAATTCATCCTTCCATCTGGAAAAGTTGTGTTGGGAATAGAATGCCAGCTGGGGAGCACATTGCTCCACCTACTGGCTGAAATGTTTATCCTTACCACCTTCCTTTTTGTCCCCCTCTCCTTTGGTGTCCTCCTCCTCTTGCTTTTTTTTCCCCCTCCCAGATGCGATGAGTATGTGACCCAGCTAGATGATATGCAGAGGCAGCTGGCTGCAGCGGAGGATGAGAAGAAGACGCTGAACTCCCTGTTACGAATGGCTATTCAGCAGAAACTGGCTTTAACTCAGCGCCTCGAGGATTTAGAGTTCGACCATGAGCAGGCGCGCCGCAGCACCACCACAGCAGCAGGAGGAAAGGGTAAAACTAAGGGCAAGGGAGCCTCTTCCAGCCACCATGTAAGTCAGATGATGCACTGCAGAACTAATCATAAAATCACACAGCAAAGGAGTTGCTGTTTGCATTTCTGGAGCTTAAGATCTAAGTTCTTTAGTTTTGCCTGCCTAACACTGGGTTCTCGAGTCTTCTGTCGTTATTAGTCATCTTTTGAGTCCATTATTAGGATATACATAACATTATACTCTAATTTTATTGGGAGAACATTAAGCATACATTTAGTAGGTGGGGAAAGACAACAGTTGTTTTAAATTGACACGTGTAAAGTTAATTGAAATATATTCTAATATGCCAATTACCATTAACTCTATATATTGTCCTAAATTAATTTCAGATTTTTGTGTAAAAAAAAAAAAAAAGAAATACTGTAGCAGTCTGTTAAAGGCCTAAACGATCAAATAAAGAGGCAATTTAGAGACAATGGCACACTAAAATGATTGTAAGCAGGCAGACAATTGGGAAAAAATCTACAATAACTAATATCTACAATAATATATGTAACAATTTTAGGTCTACTTCTTGAACTGTTTTTAGCAGCTGACATTATTAGCATGTAGAGTAGATGACCTTAAATGGGAGATGTGCTAAAGTCTTTGGTGTTTCCTTAATGAACATGTTTTGAGGCCAAATTTGGCTCCTTAAGAGTATAAAACAGGATATTTCTGTAGCTCAGTAATGTTGCATTCAGACTGAAATGCTGATTAGCCTCAGTATGAATAGCTTTCCTCTCCAGATACTTCTTTGACTTTACTGACCGGGTGTCTTCTTCGCCCAGTAACAACTTCCACTCCAGAAAGTGTCAATAAGATAGCTCTATTATGATAATTGACTGATTTTTGTGTTGAATTTCTGTTTTTTTTAGGCAAAGCAGCAACAATTTAAGTGGCCCAGGGTTATTTTAGCTCAGGTTCTAATTTAATTTTAGGTAAAGTCGTCAGAGGCTATGTTCACACTGCCGGCCTTAATGCTTATTTCAGATTATTTTTTGTTTTTTTGTTTTGTTAAATCCGATTCTATTGCGTAGTTGTCCACATTTCCTAATATATGCTACTGGTATGTGATCTCCTGTGTGAACTGCATTTATACAGCTTAGCTGCCCCGTATAAGCAGTAGAGGATACAATGATGTTACAAGCGAGCATGCTCTGTGTTTATGGAAGTAAACATGGATGGTAATGCTGGAGCGCATCTTGCGATCTTTCATGTCTTTCCCAACCTCAGCCAGTGCAATAAAAATACAATCTTTTCAAGATGGATGAAATTAAAGCCTGCTCTCCGCATTTTCGTCTGCCATGGTTATTTTTCCTTCTGCTTCTGCATAGAAAAACACAGAATAGCGACCTTTATTTAGTATTAATGACTTTCAGGTCGGATGAATGTGACCTGGCCGTTCACACACAGGTCGCATTTAAAAATTTCAGATACGCATCGGATTCAGGACCACATAGCCACATCGTTGCCTGGGTCGCAAAAAGTTGGATCTGTGTTCGGACTGTCATGAAAAGATCCAATACAGGTCGCATATGGGCAAAAAAATCAGATTTGGGTCACTTCAGGCTGCTGTGTGAACCTAACCAGGGTTATTTAAGCAGAATTAGATTGTCATCCCAATTTATTCAGACCAGATA
>NW_015150958.1:230475-233862 GCF_000732505.1 Cyprinodon variegatus
TAGCAATCCCAAAATCCATTGACAAAAAGGTTGGTATAAATTAACACCATGTATGCAAACTGCATAGTTGCTTGGGTAGAATATATTTATGATCAGATAAGTAATGGTGTTATATGTTAATGCACCACATATCTACAAGTAATAACAATGCACTTAATTATCTGATTTAGGTGTACATATGCATCCTGCATATTCAATTAAAAAGCACTCTATGATCCTAAAGGGAAATTAAACAGTTGCTCTTATAGAGGTTTCCTCAAGGAGCTCTAGATGTTGATTACTGTATGCAGGAAGGATCTCAGTAGTGGTCTGTGTTGCAGCAGGTCTGTATTTGCCTCTGCCTGAGGACGCTGCTGCATGAACATTCAGGTGAGGATTCTTAGGATGTGTCCACGATTCTTTTCATTTTCGTAAAAACACCCTCAGATATTCCTGATGGATTTTCAAGAACAAATCCAAAGGTTTTGTCTTAATGTGCAACTTGTTTGTTTTGCTGTAATCTCACTGACAGAATATTGAATACAGGGCTGTCAACTCTCCCCCATTGGGAGTGAGACTCACCCATCTCAGTGTCTTCACACAATCTCTCCATATTCCCAATTTCTCACACTAAAAAATGACATACATTAAAACTCAACTCCGTTCCACTCATTTATATATAAAAATACTATGGTGATCAAAATCCATTTCGCATCTTTAATACAACCTTAGTGCTAACAGATGAGGACAAGCAGATTCATATCCAGTCTATATTCCCTGTGCCAGATATTGAAAAAAAGACAGTTATGAAGTATGTCATTTTAATTTTGATCTTATCTTATTTGGACTAGGATAATTCTCTTTGTAAATTATTAAAGATTTTAAGCAATCTTGTACTTGAGTAAATATGAATAAAAAATACAGCTCACTTGAATTATTGATGTGAAGACTGAGTGTAGGATCACATAAAATGTTTTTTCTCTTTACACAGTGTTTTTTTGGTCCCAGTTTTAGTCCATGTTTTGCTCACAAGTTAAATAATTATTGCTCAGTCTAGTTTAATAATCTCCCGTTGGGATTTAGGAGTAATTAAACCAACAAAAATATTTTAATTCTTCAAGCTTTCAGGTTTGTCTCTCAAACCCATAAGAGGTCAACAAAAAGAAAAAGAACAATTGCAGTTTATTTTTCAAAAGATCTGCCACCCAAGAAAATACCAACCACATCCAGAGAGGATGTGCAGGACAACTCAGTTATCCTGGATTCATAGAGGGAAAAACCACAGGAATGTTCTTCTTTCATTATTACCTTGATTTATTTTTATTTTGGTCAATTAAATATGTTTTAAAAACTTAATTTCCATCACACCTTTCAAACTGAAACATCCAGAGAGGTGCTGTCTTCTGTCATGGTGAGTTTTTATAAAATCTACAGCCTCCTAGAAGGTCTGAATTGTTTAGCTATTTTGTGAATTGTAAGAAAAACTAATAACATAATGAATGGAGCTTTTTTAATCCTTAGCCTTTAAACAAATATTCATACACAGTGTAGTTTGCATGGGTTTCGATTGCACTGGTTCCTGTATCAGTGCCAGTAATCCAGTAATAGCTTGTTAGTTCCCCATTGTTTAATTTACTTGAACTGCAGAGAATANGGGTTTCGATTGCACTGGTTCCTGTATCAGTGCCAGTAATCCAGTAATAGCTTGTTAGTTCCCCATTGTTTAATTTACTTGAACTGCAGAGAATAATTAATGATATTTAATTAATATTTGCACCTTAATTATATTTAAGGTGCAAATATTTCAGAAGGGCCCATTCTGCTTTACTTAAATTCTCTTAAAAAAAAATCACCAGAATGTAGAAAATGTGTATTGTAAAAAAAAAAAAAAAAAGTTCCTCATAACTACAGAACACTTATTCAGTAACATTTACTGTGCTATTAAAATTCCACATTTTGCCGCTTTATTTCAGTTAAATCCTCTGAAAACCTCCAACCTATAGCTGCACCTGTCCTCATCTAACCCTGACAGGATGTCCTGTCCAAACTATTTCAAAATCTCACCCAAGGTTTGGTGAAAAGTTGGCAGCCCTGTGAATAAGCATTTTATAAACAAATGTTCAAATTAAATCTGAAGATTAAAGCAATTGAAGTAATGGTAAAAAAAAAAAATACAAAGCAGGTTCATTATCTGACGTTAGAAGCAGACTCCCTAAAAAACTATGGAAGAGGGATAGGGCTGGACTGAGTTAAAAAAAAAAAAAAAAAACTGATTTTTTAATTTTATTTCAGTTTAATATGGAAAAAAAAAAAAACAGAATTCTGACTTTTTTCTCAGAATTCAGATTTTAATCTCAGAATTTCCGACTTTAATCTCAGAATTCAGACTTTTTTCCCATATTAAAATAAAATATAATGTGAAAATTATTAAACTTTTTTAATTTTTTTAGTGGCCTTAATCCTCTTCCGTAAAAAAAACAGATACCTGCATGCATCAAATGAAAACTTTGTTGTTTTTGACAAGCAGTTTTCCCGCTGGTTCCGCTGAAACGGGTGTTCTCCTTTTTTGGATACTTTGACGTAAACCCAACGTGATGACGTCAGAGGGTGTAGCCAAACAGAGGGCAAGAGAGAGGACTCACCCTACAATGGAAGGTTTGCGTTTCTTTGCTTTACACACCGAAATAAAGTGAATTTTACCATAAATCTCTCAGTCTTTTTCGCATAACCTTTCATATGAAGGCCTGTTACCGCAGCAGTAGTCCTGAAGCTGAAGCTTGGTCAAATACGGTGAAATGTTAATGTGGACGTTTCTGAAAAGTTATCAAACTGTAGATATGTCCCGATAAAGAACTTTTAATTACTAAAAGTTTAGTTCGACAGTTTTGCAGACGAAAATATACACTTTTATGAGCCTCTGATGCAAAACAAAAAAAGAAAAACACATCAGTTTATTCTGCTATCTGTCCATGAAAGCTAACATGTCTGACATCTGAAGGATTTGTATGATTTTTTCCTGTCCTGCTCAGAAAGTTTTCGCCAGCAGCTGTTAGAGGACACCGCCTTCCTCCGAGCAGAGCAGAGGCTGGACACAGAGCTGGTGGACAAACTCATCCTGCAGCTCAACAGGATCTATCCTCAGATCCTCTCAGACAAGGAGGCCACCAGAGTGAGTTATATCCAAAGAACAATCCATGCAATTAGGGGATTATCCACACCATAATCTGAGTGCAGTTTTTTTAAGGATTCTTTAACATTATTTGGTGGAACAAGCAGTTCCCCATTAACCAGAGGGTGGCAGGACTGACTATTGACAGCTTCAGCATCAGACTCAAAAGGTCTTAAAGGAATAGTACACCCAAAACATGATTAGCCTTCATTTTCTACTCACCCCCATGCTGAACAACA
>NW_015150958.1:234602-246366 GCF_000732505.1 Cyprinodon variegatus
TGTTCAGCATGGGGGTGAGTAGAAAATGAAGGCTAATCATGTTTTGGGTGTACTATTCCTTTAAGGGTGGATTATGTTTCTGCAACCGCACACATCAAATGTCGCTTGCGTCTGGTCGCGAACCAGTTTTGCTGGTATGCTTCTGCAACGTCGGTCTTGAATTTCTAGGAATGCACAGCAGTTTCCCACCAATGCGCAAGAACTTCTGCAGATAGTCAAGAGAACGTCTTTGGCGGTGCCGGTGGGAGTGTTTATTTTCCAAAACATTTCTGAGGCATCGTAAAAGTGCTTGTACTTCCAAACCTCCTCGGTCAACCTTTCGTCGTTGTTATCCATTGCTATTACTCCTCAGTTTTTTAAAATGGCGCGCCCCGGCACCAAATCGAGAAGGACGACCACACAGGCAGCTGGAAAGGCATACCAAGGACCAATCACAGCTTCTTTTTGTCTGCAAACTTCCGCTTGAGGTCTGTGCGGGTTTACGACTGTCTGAGGCATAGCTAGGATTTTTTTGAGGTGCACAACGACGGTTGCAGAACCTCTGCGCGGGGGGCTTGGTCACGCACAGAGACTGATTTGACGATTGTAGAGGCTATGCATCAGAAGAAGAAATTGGCCTTAATTATACAGAAGAAAAAACTAACATACCTTGAATAAAACATAAACAAAAAAAGCCCCTTGTTTGATGTCTGTATCAAGCAGAGTGAATGAAGAAGGTGAAAGCAGAACAAACACCTAAGGCTGCAGATACACGCTGAGCCTTATTTATGAACTTATGAAAGGCCGATTTTAAGGAAATTGTTACCTAAAGTGCAGCTCATGCCAAGGAACGGTTCATTAAAATTTGGTAATGATCCAGATCATGTGTGAGTTTTAGCTATTGGTGTAAATCTAAATATGGGGCAAAATGTTCAGCTTGGTGGAGGTCTGCGCTCTCAGAGTGCTTTTCTAGTCATAAATATTATACTAGGAGAATAGTGGTTAGTTGTCCACAGTCCCCCCATTGAAGCACATTCAAGTGATCAACTACAGCAGGGCGATCTTAAGACATTTAATCTAACATAGCAACCTTCAGGTTCCCAAATGATGTAATATTTCAAATATCAAAGTAAGCTATAAATTGCTACTGCAAAAATGAGGAGGTGGCCTTAAAAAAGGAACAAAATAACAGTTAATCAGCCTTTAAAAGACTTACCCAGATATTTTGATCTGCATGTTATTGTTTCTGTTTTGAAGAGGGGTTGCATACATTCGTCTCCACACCATGTTTCGTTTATAACTCAGAGGAAGTGGAAATCAATGACTAATTAAAACTCTGTTCCAGGCTTTAAAATAAAAATGTAAATCACAAAAAATGCTTCAGTTTTATCCATTTTATTGGAGTTGTTAAATATTCTTATGGTCCAAAGGTATTTTGTTTATGCATTGACAGTTGACTCTTTTATTTCAAGGCTTTCTTAACATTTGTTAGTTTGTTTTGACATTTTCAGATGCATGAGACTTGATTATTACTAGAAAATGATCCCTATACAATTTAGTTTTTACACATTTGTCAGTTCAGAAATTTGGATGTACCAACAAGTGTCCGCCTGGGAGAGCTCCTGACGCATCTACAGGGGAAGGGCGATGAAGCGTGCAGAGAGTTCTACAGAGCGCTCCATCTGCATGTGGAGGAGGTTTTCCACAGCTTACCCACGCGGTTACGCCTCAGAGGTTAGATAAAATATTTCCTATTCTTACAACAGTTTCTTTTAGATATTTCTAAAAGCAGTTGTTTTCTCTTTAATATTTTGATCCAATCCAAATCCCAGATTCCTTGAATCCGATGACAAGTTCACAGATCCACCTACAGAGGAACGTACTGAACGACGGAGGTAATGTGACACTTATGCAGGTCGTCTCTCTGTGTCGAAAGCATTGTTATTAGAAGACACAGTGATCCGCTTACAAGAATTGTTTGCAGCTTTTTTCATTACCTCTTGTTGCACAAGCATTTTATGTGAGGTGCTGGATTTTTTTCAGCCTTTTCTCTTTCATTAAATGTTTGATAATAACTCATGAAGGGATCGAGCTTTTGACAGACGATGGTTTAAAGAAAAAAAAAATCTCCAGCTAAAAATAGATTGTTTGAAAACTTTTATATTTCTAAAATATTAAGTTTCGAGACTGGGGAAACTTGCATTTCACTATATATTTTAAAAGAATTTTTTTTATTACAATATAACCTTGTTTTGAGATTGTGATGTAAATAAATTTCAAAATAAGGCATTCAAAGTACCTTTAAACATGCAAAGAAGTGTTTTTTTTTTGGGGGTGTAAAAACTAACCTTTATTCTTACCAACATATTTGCAGGTCCTCTTTTTTACCTAGGCTGTTTCAGCTTTGCTGTGGGAATGGCTTTTCTCTATTACTATGGAGGTATATTTTTTCCCTTTGTTACATTTCAAATTAAGTGTTTAATATGATTAGCTGTATAATATGTGATAATAACTCATAATTTGTGTGTTTTTTGTTTTTTTTTGTCTGTAGAAGCTAGACTGTCGGGAGGAAGTCGGGCTTTGGGAATGGCGGCTCTTGGTTTGAAAAGAAAAGCAGAGGAGATTCTTGTTTGGTACACTGACGAAGGTGTATTGATGTAAACGGTGTCTGCCATCTACCTGGTGCTTCAGAGCTACAGACACTACACTAAAAAATACTATTTGTCTGATATTGTATGTGGTATAACTATGCAAAGCACATGATATTGCTTTTCTTGAGGGGAGATGCATTTGTTTCTTTGGTTACACTGTATATATTGTGAAATGTTTTAAGCCATGAATGCACTCATTACTCTGGAATGATATAGTGTACTTTTTTACACTTGCATTTCTAAATGTATGTAACAGGGTTGATAAATCCTTAATTTAAATCTCCATGCCTCTCACAATAATTCTCAAAATATTTAAAGCAATTTTTATTGGCACTTAAGTGAAGGCATTTTATTTTTTTGGCAATACAACTATAAACTATACTAACACATTTTACTGGGAATTTGTATGACAAAATCATAATTATATAATAGTTTCAATAAAAATCTGAATAACTAATGTGTGTTTTTCAGTTCAGCCCATCTGTATAAATAATTTTAAGATCATATTTTCTGCATATTTTTTTCACATCGAAAAAGATTATTTTGTGCATGAAACTGCAGTCAATAGGTGAGCACAAACCTGTCGCTGTACCTAGACTGCCATCTTGTGGAGGAAAAACGAAACTACATTATTAAACTTGATATTTATATTTTCAGTCTGCGTTTCGTGTTGAGGAAGGCATAAATGAATGCGTAAAAATCTGATCAATCCATAATTACTCTGAAGTTGTTTACAAGATTTAAAAAATTGTGTAAAGAGGAATAATATATAACGTGCTACTGCTTACCAATCATATCCCGCTATGCGACCGCACTGCATTATGGGTGTAGATTTTACAAGCGAAATTAAAAAGAAAAAACAAATAAAACATCGAAATCTCTTGTTCGTATTATTGATTCTTTTAGGCCGTCGGTTTTAGGTAGTGTGATGTATTATTATGTGCCCGTTTGACTTATAGTAAATAACACCATGACTGAAACTGAACTGTAAACATCGGCGATTATATAGGACCGTTTCCATAGCGGAAGTTGTGTTGTATGAAAGGAGAGAAGGTTAGCACTCCCCTTGACAAGGATGGAATTGGCCCTTGTGGCCAGCAACACATATACGGTTAAGGCATTGCCACCTACTTCGTGGCATCTCTAACCATGTTTTTTTATGCATTAAAATTGCTTCAGTTATATCTGTGTATTATAGCATAACTCTTTTTCCTGTTTTGAACTCGTAGCTAAAGAAAGGAAGCACAGGCTTGAATTTCCCTATAGTGGGTTTCCTCTGGGCAGAGCGGAAAAATTTGTTTCCTGTTAGCCTGCAGTTATAATAGTCCAGTAGCAATGCAGTCATGTTTATAAAACCAAACCTTCCTGGATCAACTTAGCTTGATATAAAATATATTTGTTATAAATGAAATAATGTTAATCCTGTGCTATTTTTTTAGGGTTATAGCCTACTCTCTTTGCCAAAAGGTTTTTGAGGTTGCACAAATAACAGTTGCATTATATTTTAGAGCTTTTAAGCTGTTCTTAAGCATTTTTTGAAAAGCAAAACCATAGAAAATGACTTTTAGACCAAAGCCCAAGAGTGCCATAATTTTTGACATGTATTAAAATATTTTCCTGAAAAGCTTAATTGCAGCCATTACTTCTGTGTAATTAGTATTTGTTAATAAAAGCAATTAGAGAAAGTCACCCTTAATATGTTTATTTATAAATATAGAATAATTGAATAGTCAAAGTGTACAGAAGTGTGTAGAAAAAAAAACTCTTTAAAACAAAACGAAAAATGTTTTTCTGTTTTCCACAATAAAATTTTTTGCGATTCTGGGTCTTACAATCCTCTACTGAAACTAAATATTGTAATAAATATGATAACACTTAACTTCATAACTGTAAAAACATTAAAAAAGAAAACAGTACAAATAAAAGAAAATAACATCTACTTTTGACATTGATTACTAAACTCCTGTTTGACATCATTTATGTACACCGAACAGTCAAGGTCACAGGCCAATTCCACTTATTTGTGGGTCAGACACTGACCTATCGTACATGGAAGACAGTCAAAATATTGCAGTTTGTATAGCACTAAAAAAACAAAGTTTATCCAGGTGAAACACTTCTCTCCCACAGTAAAGCTATAGTAAAGTATGAAGGGATGTACAAGCCATAAATCATACCACCAATCTTACATAGATGTTTTTTTATCTCTCACACACATACTTTATCTCTCACATACATGTTTTATTTTTCACATACATACATTTGATCTCTGTCACACATTCTCCTCTCACAAAGCTATATTCTTTCACATACAGACATACATTTTACCTTGCACACATATTCTCGTCTTACACGCATACATTCCACTTTCACATGCATAGATTTTGCTCTCACATGGATAAATTCTTCCCTCTGAGACACACATACAGTATTTTAAATTAAATAATCTATGTATTGTATGACACAGGCAGTTCTTACTAAAATGCAAAGTAATTCTTAAATCACAAAATCCACTGCATCTTCCTTTGCGATATTTCAAAAGTTTATTTAAACAGCTGCATAATAAAACACTTTAGATTAATTCTATAAATAAAAAGACTATGAAACTGAATAAAAGTGTGGAGATAAAACAATATAATAGGTAATATATTTATGTCTAATAATAATTTTTACATATACCTCTAATTTGTATCAATTTGTTGCATTTATTGGCCAACTAATTTAAATTTCAAGCTATTATTTTGGCAACTGGTTATTTTTATGATTCATTATTGTATTCCTCTATGTTGTTTTTAATTATGGCAGGACTGGTCAACCATACTCCTCACCCACAAATGACAAAAAAAGATGAGGAAATGAGATCTGTTTAATTAGTTTCAATAAATGCAGTTTTTCAAGTAATTATTCTGTTTAAATATACCAGGAATATGGAGCATTTCCTGATTCAAGAATTACTTCAATTTTGAGTAATAACTTCCTGCGTCACACATTACAAAGATTATTTAAGATCTTGTATATATGTATCTGAGAGTGAAATGTATGCATGTGTGAGGAAAATGTATGTATATGAGAGGAGAACATGTACGTAAGAGATAAAATATATGTATATGAGGGTTAAAATAAATGCATATCACAGTGGCAGTGTGGTTCATGGCTGTACGGCCCCCAATTGTAATGCACCTTCCAGCCTGATTAAGAATTCAAGAAGTACTTTGCATTGGTTATATAGTCCATCAACAATTAACAGAAGGCATGCATACATAAAAAAAAAAAACTTGATACAACAGTCACAGTGATTTTGTCTTAGATTGTGGTACTCCTGGTGGTTTATTGCACCCTTAACAAACTGGTGAGAAATTAACCATCCATTTTGTTCAGATCCCCATTTTAGAAAAAAAAAACTCAGTCAAGGCTGATGATATGAAATGATTATCTAATCTGGTAAATTATATAAAAAAAGATATTGTCTTGATGAGCAGCAGTCATATCATATCAATGTGATGGTAAAGGTCCCGATTCGGGTCGCTGGACACCGAAGGCTGTGATGAAGACGTTGACGACCACTATGACGAATACAAAAGCTGTGGCAAAATTCTCTAAGATGTCCAACTTGTAGTGCGTACTTTCGTCATTTAGATTCCACTTAACTGTGAAAAAAGCAGAAAAAAACAAACAAAAAAAAAACAATGTTTATAATGAGTAAGCAAATTTCCCCACCAGAGGGCATGACACATTCTCAGTACATGCCTTTGAAGCAATCATTTTCTAAATTAAAGATTAACAACATCCAAACTCTTTCAGGGAATAATTATCTCACTCCTCCAGTGGTAGATCCCATGCCTCATTAGTCTGTGAATCCAACATATGGATCTGATTTAAGCAGATGACGAGCCTGTGTTTCTACCCATTTACTGCTCCTCTGTGATTCAATACATACAAAAGTAAACAGCTCTTTAAAATTGGAACCAACTTACAGCAAAGGCGACCATTTCCTCTTTAACTTTTCTAAAAACATTCTCACCCCCAACACAGTATATTTTTCTGTTACTGTAAGATAAGGGAAGAGCTAGAGAGAAGGAGGGGTCCACAGCCGTCTAAAGAGCTCCATTTCTACTGTTTCACTCAGTAGTATATTAGTAAAAATGTTGTTTTGTTTATTAGATGCTGTTCTCCATGTTTTAAAATCATAATATAAATACCTGCATTTTAAATTTAGACATGTTTACTAATCAATTAATTTCATTTAGGATTGACCTATATTTTTTTCTTTAAGAATAATAGTTGCTTATGTTTTAAATAAAGCAAATAAATACTGGAATACATGTTCCTGTGAATCATGTGAGCTATTAAACTCCTGCTATTTTTAGCCGAGTTTATCATACTGTGAAAGTCTTACTGATGCTCAATGGTGAAATAAATGTACTTCCTAATTTTGGTTTTGTTTTCTTTGGAAGAATGCCCCTCTGGTTTTGAAGTGAGGTTCTTCATTAAGTTGTTAATAAGTAACAAAGGTTCCAGAAAATGTATTGAATTTGCAAAAAGTTAGGTTTCTGCTTTTGTCCTCCTCTTAACTGCCTAAAACACACTGTGCAATTTTGAAGTTGCCAATTTAAAGATTACAGTTTATAATACGTCAGATGATTTTTACTGATATTTAATTTGGTTTGTTTAATCAAAAATAGTTTAATAGTGAAAAAGAAAGTAAAAAACATACAAAATCTTTAAAAAGTAAATGTATTTCTCAGAGAGCTTTGAGTTAACTTTAATTTAAATCTTGCATAATTATGCTGAATCTTCAAATGATATGGGTCATATCTACTGATAGTATTGTTTTTATGGAAATGAATCCCCATATTACCTATAAAGATGAGCATAACTCCCACCAGAACCTGTAAGATGAGGGAGATGCTGATGAGTGTGACGAGGGGAACGTAGAAACTGGTTGTGTGTCCATGCTCCAGGACAGCCTTCAGCTGAGAGGCGTTTGCCATCAGCAGAGCTACGTCCAGCATGCTCTCTGCCGCACTTTTTTTGTTGGCATAATGGTTCATGTTAAGGGGTCTGTGCCGCCTCCTGCTGCCTGGCTGCAGGGAATCCTGAAAAGGAAAGCAAACCGTGACTTCAGTTTTTTTTATTTAGTTTTTGCATTAATTTCAGCCGATCATTTATGATGGTTTCAGATCAGTCTTACCAGAAACAAATACTTCACCCATAATCCACTGCTATAGTTTAACTTCCCTCAAACCCCAAATAAATGACTTAATCTAGAAGAATTTGTGACACAGTGTCAGAAATTCACATCTATTCAAAACCAGCTTATCTTTTTTGCAGGAAAAATGCTATTTCTATGATAAACACCTTAAATGGCTCAGTCATCAAGACCTCAATTTATTTCAGAAGTTTAATATGAAACCAGGACAAACCCTTTAGAAAAGGAAGGTCAGATAAGTGCAGCTGTAAAGGTTTTTGTTTTTTTCCAGATTTGAGAAATTCTTGAAGTTTTGGTTTTGCTGAATACCACATTTATGACATAGAAGGTTTTGAACTTCAATAACAGTAGTAGTATTAAATTCATAACAGGTCAAATAGAAAGTCCTGGTTCTGCTTGACCTACTTGTTCCTCTTTCTGCACATGTGGCAATCTGAAGTTTCGGGTGGGGTGTGTTTGTGTGTGTGGGGGTTGCATTGGAAGTTGCGGATGTGGTGTGATGTACAGGGGTATGATAACTTTTTTTTTCTGTGCAGAGTAAGTACACAGCAACATACATACACCTGTGGTCCCTTGACAGGCTAAGCAGGACTGACCTTCTTGTAAATGTATTAAAGAAATGTTCACAACTTTCTTTTTGAAACTTTATAAATACAATTTTACACAATTGATTGATATCTTAATAATGCTTTGGAACTGGCTAATGGTGGCTTTACTGGCCTCATTGGTTATCTGCAGTGGTATTTCTCAAACCTTTCAATTCTCGGCCGGCGAACAGATTTTTGAGGACACTGAGAAGTGACCAGCAATCCAGCTCAACTCAGACACCAACAGCACACGCGCTATGAAAAAAAAACTTAAGAGTGCGGCAGTTCTGTATGACTCTGTCAGACTCTGTGTCGTAGGTGTCCACCTACGACACAGAGTCTGGGTCAGAAGATCACAGATCACAGCCAAATAGCTTTGAACCACACCTCCACGAAAGCCAACCACCATCGAAAGTTAATCTTAAAAGGCTGCTGGTCTGCAACTCATCTGCTACCTAGTGCACAGGCGGCAGATGCGCTGTGTGACTTTATTCAGATGACCCTGTTTCAGCTCATTCAGTCCACTGGATCTCCCCATAAAGTTCAGCAGTCTACAGACTGACCAACTTCATCTATCTCCACACCACCACCAGTTTCAGGCCTGGGGGTGCTATTTTTCCTGCCGGGGTCTGAAAAACACTTAAAGAATATTAAATATAAGTGTCCTTAACCCTCAGGTTTGAAGAAAACATTTTTTGTAGAGGAAAAAAACATCAGTTGAAGAAAAGTTTGTACATGGAAATGTATGTATTTAAATAAAATGCCTCTTGTGATGGAGTAGTAAAAATTGTCTATTTGATTGTAAGCAGGGGTGTTATTGTGCATTTGTCATCTTCTTACGAAAAGATCATATACACACAAAAATGAAAAAAAGGAAGGACAAAGGAAAGATGCCAACATTTAAGACGTTTACATATAATATTATATATATTATTACATAATATGTAATAGGATATTGAAAAAAAAAAAGTCTCCATACTAATCCAAAACTCAAAAAATCTTAAAGACTCATACTTTACTCCTACAACTCTGACTGGAATGCACTAATTCAGGTATCAGTCAGGACTGTCTCCACTCTCCCTCCCGCCTCAAAAAAATGTACCCTTTACTAACATCTCCATCAATAAAATATGCTAAACAAAAATGAGTTCCTTTTGAGAAGAAAAATCTTTATAATGGAAAAGAAAAACTTAAAGTCTTCTAAAAAGTGACCTCATTTTTTTGGACAACATCAAAGGTCAAGATGCTAAAATCAGATATGAATGTGTGCCCTGGTTATAGGTTTCTAAAACTGTTAGATGAGTTAAATTGAGGTATTCATGTTTGGAGAGAAATAGGTCCAAACACATATACAGACTTAAAGTTTTCTCATTTTTTTTTATAGTTGCCCGTTCATATTTGATCCTAATATACTATAGATGTTTTTCTGTCTAAAAAGTTTAAGTGGCCTGAAAAATCTTACAAGGTCAGAAGTGTAAGTTTCAATTTGAGATATATATTATTTTGATTCACAACATTTTCAATTTTGGTAAAAGAAAATAAACAGAATGGTAAATATTTGTGTTTTAAGACTTTATCCTAGTTCTCACGGTCTTTCATGTTCTTTTTCTTGTATCCATCTTTATGGCTCTTTCCTTGTCTCTTAAAATCCCACCTTTTGGGTCCCTCTTTCCTTTCTTTTTGCTTCTAATTTGTTTAAAATGTTTTGTGGAAATTTGTGTAACTATTTTAGAAAAAACCTTAACATTTTATAATAAAATGAGTGGGGGGATCTGGTCTGATAAATATGCTTCAAATTAGACTATTTGAAGCAGTTTGCAGTTAAAGTAGGGAACATGAAATAAAGTGGAGTTACACACAGCTCCACAGTTAGGATTAGTTTACAGACATTTAGAACAGAGATGTTATTATCGAAAGTCACGTTCTTTTAGATTTGGGTCACTGGTCCTGCAAACACAATGTCCTTTCTCATCTGTCACTGGGTGTAAAATGACCCAACAGAGCGGAAAAAGAAGGTTGGTCCCCTTAGAAAAATAACAAAAATACACTTTGAAACGTTTATACACGATTGCCACAAAGCAATTCAAGATTTCCTTAAATTTTACTGTACAATTTGATGAGTTAATTCAAAAAACTTATTTTTTTTCTGACATTATGAGTGTGTTTATGAAGGGAAAACACTCCCAGCGTCACATTTTCTCTCCTCAGTCCTCATAAACCGTCTCTTCCTGCGAGGCTCACCGAGCAGGATTCAGCTGCAGATGAACATGAGAGAAGCGAACATGGAAATATGTCCAGCCCTGTAACAACAGGCTGCCTTACCTCCGCAGGGTCGCCTCTGGTAGCAGCCCCGTTCATTGGTATATCTTCATTAGCCATGTCTTATCTTTGGGTCCTGGAAGAAAACGCCGGTGATGTAGCTTTAAGTGCGTTTAGGGTGGACCACTGGCACCAGTGAGTTCTGGCAGTAAGTATAGGTGGGACTATTTATAAAGTGGCCGGCGCCGCTGCTTTGAGGAAGATGGGAGAGTAGCGTTGATTACTGCGCCTCTCTAACACCCGGGCGGGGGCTGTAATGCTGACCAACAGACCTGACGACTTCCCGGTTGGACTCCCGTTTCAGAAACAATCCCACATAAAATGTTGATGTAATCCTTCAGAGGACGGGCGAAACCCGAATTTCTCATCTGGACATTTAGAAGATCATTTTTATCCATTTTAGCTTTTTGCTGACATCTAGCGTTACAATATCGACAGTACACCCGGATATATTTACTTTACAATGAAGGGCGTATTCAAACCTATTTACATATTACACAGATCGTACATCTGATAATATTGTTTGGATAATTATCATTGAAGATGTGTGTTTTTTACACCCTGGTATGGGCTGCCTGTTGCGCGTCAATGTAATTAGGACAGTTCCTCTGTCCAGTGGCGTAACGACTCAATAATAGGCCCGTAAGCCACATTATCTGGGTGGCCCTATATGAAGTACAACACTGGATTACCCATAATTCCAAGTTGTAGTGTAGAAAATAAAATACTCAAATACATTGTACTTTTATGATATTATTGTGGTTTGAAACATATTATATGAATGTATTTTTTTTTTTTTTACCAACCATCTAATGAACTATACACAGTTAATTAACATAGTAATTAAAAGTACCACTGTCTGCTCTGCTATTGGTGTCGCGTTTAAACGGCTAACCATCATGTTGAAATCTGGCATGTCTAGGGGTATAAATATGGTCTGGTCAGAAGTTTGAAAATCAGGTGGGTTTTAAGAGGTATTTTTCACACCATTACAGTCCACAATTGCGAAGGGGGCCTAC
>NW_015150958.1:247541-253550 GCF_000732505.1 Cyprinodon variegatus
GGCAGGATCCAGACTTCCATGCATCCACCTGGTCATGCTTCTGGTCCCAGTAAGACTCTGAACCCTCCTGGAAGCCTGTGGATGCATGGAAGTCTGGATCCTGCCACCTGTCTCTGTTCCTGCCTGATCTGGATCCTGCCTGTTTCTTTCTGTTCCTGTCTGTTCTGGATCCCTCAGCAGGATCAGCTTCCACCATAACCTCTGGGACTGCAGCACTGGAGACAATCGTGGTCCGGACTGTTAACCAGAGTGCCTGAAATTGGGCGGTTCTGAGCTTATGCTCAGGTTTGTTTCTTATGTTCCCTCATTTTTTAAGAATATTATTTGCGAAATCCTCTCCAGAGGTTCTAGATGAGTTCTTAGAACAGAGCCAGTCTTCTTTATTAGCTTTTTGAGCTTCTTTAAGTCATTCCCTATGATGCTGTTACCTTTTGCTGATGATGGCAGAAGAGATCACTCTTTCCACAACCGACTTATAGGGGATACTACTCATCTTGCTGCACACACTGTGAATGCACTTTCTTAAGAAGTACATTCTGCTCTGTTCCTTCAGCTTCACAGTTGCATCACCAGTCCAGTCTGTTGTTCAGGTGAACACCCTCCTCCTCCACCTACTCCACTTCTTCTCTAATGCTGATAACAGAATTTGACTTTTCCTGTTTCTTCTGAAATCTACAATCATCTCCCTTATTTTGATGGCATTGAGGATCAGATGATTGTTTCCACACAATGCCACAAAGCGGTTCAGTAGCTCTCTGTACTCAGCTTCTTGTCCATCTTTGATGCACTTAATGACTGTAGAGTCAACCGAGTATATGTGCAGATTACAGGACTCTGTCTGGCACTGGAAGTCAGAGGTGTAGAGTAAAAAGGAATGGTGAGAGTATCGTCCCCTGTGGTGCTCCTGTGCCGCTGACTACTTGATTAGAAGGTTGAGCCTTCAGTCTCAAAAACTGTAGTCTGTTTTTTAGAAAATAGATAGAAAATAAATTTGAAGAAAATACAGTATTTTAATATTATTGTCATTTTATGATACTTGACAGTTGAAGCCCTGGATTAGACAGTGGAGCGATAGAGTAGGTGACACACAACACAAGGAGGGTAGACCGCAGTTTGTGGATGGTTGGAAAAAGTGTGATGGTAATAAATGGAGCGAGGCAACTTGTAGAGAGTCTATCAAGGCATGCCATGCATAAGTTACTGCACAAACAGGCATATTACTTTTGTGGATCCTATTTTCATAGGTAAGTAAGTTTTGCATTTCATTTAGAGATCAAGATCCTAGAGGTGTGGCTACAGTTTACATCTACAAAAATACAGATCCCTGCCTTAATTACAATGGTATTGTAATTAATTGGATTTTGACAATTATTTAATTTGATAAGCACCTGCATCAGAATGGCTGAGCAGACCTGCTGAGTCCTGACCCAGCGATAAGGTGGAGCCTTCCTTAGGCTCATAATGGGTATTGAAAACAGAGAGACAGCAGAAAAAAAACAGTGCTAGGGACAAAGTTGAGCAAAATGCCCAGAAAAAGAGAGGTCTTAATGCTAACTAAAATGAATAGGACAAAATCATGCAGGAGAAATCTACTTAAGCTGCAACAAAGTCAATGAGTACACAGGAAAAGGAAAATGGAACAAAAAATGCAAAGTAACTCAAATGTTATGCAAAATAGTTGCTAGTATATACAAACGATAAAAACAGCCTAGTAAAAAGTCTAAAATATTGAATAAAAAAGAAATGCAAAGTATCACTGTGCACAAGATGTGTTACCAGCACAATAAGAGAACAATATATGCCTTAAATGAGCAAATAAAAGTCTCCAATACAAGTAGTAGTAATATAGTTTCCACATCAAGATGGAATCTGATAAAGCAGCAAGCAGAAAACAAACAAAACAAGAGAGATAAAGTTAGATTTCAGAGAAACAGGAACAAGCTAAATCCTATTAGCATAATGGGGAAAGTAGTGGAGGTTGTGGTCGGACCTATTCCTCCATCATCTGCTGGCGTAACAACATCATATGAAATGACTTAAATAAGCTTGGGCCAATTCACAAAAAATGATTCTTCATAGAATGAAGAACATTATAGAAAACAGTGAGCATCCTCTGCAGAAATCTGCTATCACCAACTGGGTCCTCACACTGAGGCTCTCCAGATCTGGTGCATAGAGATAGCCACAGAAGATCCTTCCTAACTACAACTATCATCATATAACAACTTATTGAAAAAAACTGAATGACTTACTTCAACATTTAATTTCCCTTTGGGATTAAAGGTATTTTAAACTGAATTAAGTATAATTATGGAAAGGCAGGAAATCATTTCAAATTAACTGGGCTTGAGGTTTATTACTTACCGTAACTGTTTGTTTTTGAAAGCTGATACCCTTCTTATGTTATTTGTATCTGACTCACTTACAAATATAGAAAAAAATATTAAAATCAACTTCTGCCTCACCATTGTGCTATGTGTCTGAGTGCAGGGTTGTTTTTGACAGCCATCGTAAATTTAGTCTTAATTTTAGTCCTCAGGATGAAAACTATATTTAGTTTTATTTGCATTTTGGTCATAATGATATGTGATAGTTTTAGTCGGTTTCAGTGGATTACAACTCAAAAAGGTTTTATCTAGTGTTAGTCATTTTTATGTTGCACTTCTTAAAACAGTTAACCTTTTCAATTTTTTCAACCAGATTCTTTACAAGACTGACAGCTCTTGCCTAGATACTACAATTGCTTGGTATAGAATGCTGCCAAACAGTTTATCATTGCTGTTAGGCAGAAAAATGTGATTAATAGAATTGAAATAAACATTTTTATGAATTAGTGCCTTACTTTATAAAAAAAGGTGTCTCACAAAAGTTGTGAAAATAGCAGATCTAGTTCAACACATCATATTGCTTAAAATGCAGACAGACGAGCTAACAAAATGTGCAATAAAGGAATGGTTTTAGACAGACAAGGTTTCCATTCAAAAGAAAATACTTCCTGTTCTACTATGAATTATGACTTACACACAGATCAATAAAATCTTCATTGCTCCAAAAAACAAAAAAAAAAACAAAACAAAAAAAAACAAAGAACAAAAACATTATTCTTTCTGCTTTGGCAATTGTGTTTTGATATAAAAAAAATACAGAGAGCACGTACATATTTACCTTGTTATGCCATGGTAATCTGGACCTATTTTTAATAAAAATGTTAACTAAAACATTGAAATATTTCAAATAAAAAAGAAAATGTTTGAATGACAATACAAGGAAACATTTGCATCATATTTGAAAAGATGGAAACAAGAATTATGAGAAGACATATTCAAAGATCTATGCAATGAAATATTTTATTTGGTTATAATTTAGGGATTCCTTTTGCTAGAAATGAAAGAAGGTTTAGCATCACCTTTTGTGAGCTGGAAGAAATAAAATTTTTGAATTTTGTTGACAAGGGATTCTTTACACTTGGCAGAGGATGATCAGCCACATATAATTTATTAAGTAGTAAGGGCAGGAAGAGCCATACAGCTGAGAGTGAACCCTCAGTGTGGAGCATAAAGTACAGATTGGCTTAGGGTGGCCCCACCCCTGGCCCCCCATCTAGTTTCGCCCCTGACTGTTGGGATGTAACAAAATGCCAAAATCTAGGAAACTGAATTCTATATTATCCATTTTTGGCCTTTAAATGATCCTCCCTTTGGTCTGTTGCGTCATGAGGAGGGCGGACATAAGTGGAGCGGTCCATGCGGGCTGTCTCAGGAAGGGTGCTGGAAGGGTGCTGCCCAAAGCGTGCCGAGTTATTGGATACGCGTTGTTGCTAGGGGCGTGGGTTGCGTTGTGCCACTGATTCTTCTCCAAACCCCCAAAGAAAGGAAACGATAAAGGAGGAGGAACCTGGAAACGCAGGGCTGGCATCATCCAGAGATGCGCCGACAGCTGTCTGATCCGACCTATGCCGCAGTGAGCATAATCTGATAAGCGCTTCTGTCCAAACCTGACTCTGCTGCAGGACGGAACTGAGTGAAGACTGAAAGTGAGTGCGCACAGATTTAATGAAAAACGATGCTCAGCAATCACTTGTCGGAGCTGAATCACGCCAGCTGCTGATTCCTCTGAGTCAGGCTGAGGAAAGGGAGGACTGACCGCTGCGCACTTTCTCTGTCCCATGATGAGGAGCGGCTGGTGCGCGGCACAGATTCCCCATCCCGGCCTGTAGGCCGCAGAGGATTTATCTGACCAACACATTTTGGTTTAATGCGATGTGGATGAAACTCATTCAGTAAACTCCGACTGGCGATGACATCAGACTGAAGTGTTGCAGTGGGACGTTACAGGGCAGCGTGGGGTGGCGTATGGAAATGCGTGCGTGCTCAGAGCGCAACGTTTTAAGGGGAACCAGCCACGTCCTAAACATTCATGAAATCCAAGGCATCGGGCCATTCATCCTAAGCTGAGCTGGCGAACTGCGTCATTAGAAGTGCAGGTCGGCTGCAGACTCACCAGCATGCTGCTGCAGCCATCCCTGCACCATGTCGCCGGTAAATGTCTGACATTCTAACAGGGATGAATTCAGCTGACATTTCCGGCAAAGATCCGCCTCTAGGATCCACGTTTTCATCTGCTCCTAACCTGGACTCGGATATTAACGCTAACGCCTGCAGGCATGTGTGTGAGAATGGGATGGACCACAATGTCAACATCCAGAGCGCAGCGCTCCGCGGGGCCAGTGACCCCAGCTCCTACCCATCCACAGAGTACCAGGGGCTGGTGCGCCGCAGGTTTATCCGCCGAAACCTGTGGGTGTCGGACCACGATGAGCACCCCCTGGACACTTCCGAACTCGTCAGCAACAGTCCGGTTCTCAGCATCGACCTGCGGACTATAGTTGACAGGAGTAGGACCCGGGCTCTGCTTCCAGAGACCTCCAGCACAGAAACACAGGTGGGCCTGAAGGACGGCGCTACGGAAAGAGTGAGCGCAGATGAGGAGCGCAGAGACAGAGCTGAGATGGGGCCCAAGGCGGATGTGGGGCCATCGGATGTTACAGGTAAAGCAGGGAGCGATGAGAACGAAGAGGAGCCTGGGATGAAGGCTGTGTCCACCTCACCTGGTGGGCGCTTTCTGAAGTTCGACATTGAGCTGGGCAGAGGGTCCTTCAAGACCGTCTACAAGGGTCTGGACACGGACACCTGGGTGGAGGTGGCCTGGTGTGAACTGCAGGTGGGTTCAGTTAGGTCTCCACTCAAACTCTGGATCACTCAAACACATCTAGCTGATGGCCTCTTTGGAGCAGGGTTTACTTTTTTCAAAAACAGGGTAATTGATAAAGCCTCACTTGGGCTTCAGAAGGGTTAGAATATATTTAAAACATATATTTAAGTTTGCATACTCTTATGCCACTCTAAACTATTATTAGCACATGCTGTAAAAGTTTAGTTTTTCTGAATTAATTGTTTATATATTGTTTTATAACACACTCCCCAACAGTGGCGTGCACAGACATTTTGGGGGCAGGTGCTTAGGTTGGAAAAAGGACACCTTATACATTTCATAGAGTTGCCAACAGCCAAACATGATCTGATGCTGACATTAAACGATCTTCTGCGGTCCATAGATAGCAATGCTACATTGGTGTCAATTAAATAAATTAACAATTTCAAATCCACTAATATATAAATAATGCAAAGCCCAGGATTCCTGAATATCTTTCAGTTTATTGGGTATATATGACAATTTGCAGATGAACTAAGATTTACATTTAAAATATGAAAAAAAAACAGAACTCTATTATCTTAGTGCATAATATTTAGTAATCTTACTTTAAATTAAACAACTCTTATTCCCAGGCATAGCTTCTTATTTTCCGAACATTTTGTTTTCAGAATATTGTACGTGTTTTTTCAGGTCATTTTTTTTGCAATCCAAGATAAACACAGAAATAGAAAATGCACCTTAATCTACACGCCCTACTTTAACTGAATAGAATTGCCAAGTCAGATTTGTATAATT
>NW_015150958.1:255824-297473 GCF_000732505.1 Cyprinodon variegatus
ACAGCAGCTGCCCTTTCAGGACTTTAAGAAATTGTATCCGTCCGTAAAGACAAAGCGTGTTACAGCTGTTACAGTTTCACCTGTAAAACATCAGTAAAATCAGAGGGATATAGCAGACATCTCTTTAAATTTTGCATGGTGTTTAATTTTTACCGGGGTTTGACTTTTGCTTGTTTATGCTAAGTGGTTCCTTGGATTTAGGGAATTAAAAAAATATATATTTTTTATTAGAGTAGTAAAATGGTGGGGGAAAAAAAAAAAAAAAAATCCAAGCCTATACCCATAACTTTTCTTAAATCAATTTGGTGCAACCATATGTGCACCATCCCCCCATCTTCCTGCTAGGTTCACTGCATCCACCCCCAGGGAATTATTATCAAAAACGGAAGGCCCACTCAATCAGTTTCAGCCTCTGGAATTAGATCTCTATTACAATGTGCTTATCTCACATCTTCTACTGGCAACAGCAGAGGTTTACTTTCCATTGAGGTGAAGATTTTAGCTGGCTGATATATTTTTCAGGAGTTTTGTTTTAAATAGATAAGAAACTTAGATCAGTCCATAGCGAGTAGTCATACTTTACCATGCTTCTGTTTCTGCAAATTCCGCTAATAAAACCTTTAATTCATCGATTTTGATACTGGAGTTTTATATATGCAAAGCAATTTCTCTAATCATAATTAGGAATAAAAAATAAAAGCTGTTTGCACAGTTTTCCAAAAGGTATTAACACATTATCTGTATATATTGGTACATTATTCACAAGGATGCAAAGCTGTATACTCTATGTAGAGAGTATGTGTGCTGAGTCTGATCAGGTTCTTAGGGGAGATCTAGCGATGATTCAACAATTCTGTCCCTGGAGATAAGGCTGTGCCCTTTAAAGCATCTATGCCTGTTAGTCATAAAAACCTCCTGCAACAAATGTTTCTTTTATTGTCTGCACACTTGTGTACATTTGTAGAGGCTCTATACATGAATCAGCATAAAGTACAAATTGTAAAGATCTGTAAATCAAAACTTATAAAAGAAAAACAACATGAGCCTCTGCAGATATTCATCTGCTAAACAATGATCAACTATTTCCAAAGGAATCTACTTGAACAGATTTAGCACATCACTCATTAATATTGCTCATTTAAGATCTGCATCTTGTACTTGCACACTAATATTTGCTTTTTTAAACCCCCCTGGTATCATCCCATAGAGAGTATATCATGCTGATGCAATCATCTGCACAAAGACTTAGCAGAGAAAAGGTTCAGCCAAGGATAGACTTAAATGTACAGAATTTGATTCAGAGTAAAACAGATAATATTTTATGATTTATTAATATAGGCATATCTTGCATTAAAATTAAGGTGTGCACTCTGATGTCTATGTAAGTTTGAATTATGCACTCAGTACAGCAGATGCTCTCATGCCACACCCTGCTTACTGTAGACCTTCTCCCTTTAAAGCATTTTTGTTGAATTTCATGCATACTGCCAAAAATGGAATAACAAGGAAATACAAATGATGTACACTCTTCAGTAAGAATTTAACTCACAAAGGAGGCTTCAGAAGCTGCATAATGTAAGATGCATTCAGATGCACAGGTCACAGTGGGTTCTGGGTGAAATCTGATTCCTCAGCTTCAGTCAATAACCAACACCATGAGTCAGTGTATGAACTTACAACCCACTCACTTGAAGCAGTTACTTTAACCTCAATCTTCTAGTTATAATGTTCTCTTAAGAACAGCAGCATAGAACATCCAGAAGGGACATAAAAATTGGTGGCAGCTGTGGCTGCTGCTCTGCTGACAGCAGAGAAACAGTGATGTAGGGAGTGTTTGCTGTCAGCTCTTTTACTATTTATACAACAGTTCAGGGAAGGCAGGGGTCAAAATATTGATCCAGTGGAAACACGTTCAATCGGGTGCACAACAGAAAGAAAATTAAAGTTTTAACATCTTTGAACATGGATGCATGAGTGAGTTAGTGTTTATGCCTTTGAGCTTTGAGGTTATAAAGAAATCTCTGTTTATTAGGCATGGCAGACATGGCTGTGTCTGTTTTAGAGCTTCAAACAAAACAATGGGGCTTTCACTTGTCTATCCTCAATACGTGTTGAATCCACTTGTAGGTTTATTTAGCTGTTTGGGATCTGTGTGTTTTATAAACAATGCCGGAAAAGAGTGTAAATGGGTCAGACCCCCATGTTTAGCGGCCTCAGAATGCCAAAGCTGTGTTCACTGCAAACACGGACTTAAGGCAGTCTGGAAGGAACCCCAAACTTAAGGCAAACTATGCTAAACCTGTATGACACAATAAAAAGCTTTTGTTGTTTTAACACCACTCTCCAATCTTGTTTGAATATATTAAGCGGTACTGATACATATTTATTAATTTATTTCAGTGATTCAGTCCAGAAGTGAAGGTCATGTATTACTCAGACACATAGTTCACACCTCAAAGCTTGATTTACATTTTTATTCATTGATTTTGGCTACAATTCAAAAACATTTTTTGAGAGATTTGAATGTCAATGAAAGCCAAAACTACCTACTTAAATAGCATGTTGATACACTGTACATAATCTATGCATTAAATGATTGGTTTGTGTGACTCCTTTTCAGAATCAGAATCAGAAATACTTTAATAATCCCAGAGGGCAATTACTTTTGTTACACGCTCCGGTTACAGTTTTATATATATATATATATATATCCAACTACACAAGATAATAAAGATAAAAACAAAAAAGATAGAATATATACACATATAGCTCTTCTATATATATATATATATATATGCATATGTAAAACTAAATCCAAGTAAAGTGATACGTGGCGTGTAAAAATAGTGCATAAATGTCAATTACAGGGCGGGGGGGGGGTGTCTGAATCACTTTAGGGATGCATAATAGAGATTTTGCACAAACTACTGCATCAGTGCAGCATAGCGTGGAGGTCAGGCGTTCAGGAAGCCTTGATTGAGTTAATTGTGGCCTTCAGCTCATCTGCATCCGTAAGCAGAGGAATACATTGAAAGCTCTTAACTGCCCTACAGGACAGCGGTGTTGACTTTGAGCTTGATAAAATGTTAGATCATCATTAGCAAATGACGTGGCTCTTCAAATTATCACTGACTTTAGAGTGAGTCACACTTAATTGTAACTAATCAATATCCCGTTTCTCTTCAGTCTTCCTCCGACTCAGGAACTTCAGTTTTCTGATGTAATACAAAATAGATTTCAAGTTGAGTAGATTACTTTGCACCAATCAAGTACCATTTACTGTTAGCCTAGGTAAACACTTTTGTCCTTGCCATTGTTGAGACATTGCTTGACAAGCAATAGAAAATGTTGGAGCCGATTTCCTAGATAGGTCAGTTGGTGATGGCTCTTGAACCTCTGAGGACAACCCCAGTTAGGGCTGCAACTAAAGATTATTTTACAAAGCGATAAATCTATCGATAATTTCAAGTAATCAGTTAATAATCGAACAGCCAAAGGTTCCTTAAAGAAGATTTTTAACGAAATGAAATAAGGTGAAACTGAAGCGTTTCCACTTGAGGAGATCTAGATAGAGAATATTGACAGACGAAAATGTATTTTTATCTTAAATGCAAAATGTCTATATATATTTTTTTTTATTTTGATATAATTACTGCTCTAAGCTACTCAACGTGTATTTCAATAATCGATTAATCCAAGTAATTTTTTTAGCCCTTACTTCAGTTCTAACCTGATTTCCCATCTACATATATGCCAGGATACAAGCTGTCTATGAACAGCCAGTCTCCTTAGTAAAGGCCCTTTGCAGCTCCCTGTGATGTGCTTGTTAGTAAATGATCAACCTAAGGGGTTCCGAGATTCTGTCTCAGTGAGCTTCTGCTCAGCAACCTTTACAGGCATCCCTGCTCCAACACACCTGAAACAAATGGATGAATTCCCATCAGAATGTCATTCAGCTCTGCAGAGGCCTGGTAACCTTATATCTGAATCAAAAGTGTTTGTGCAGGAATGTATCCAAAAGTTGTAGGCTCATAGGTCTTAAGGTTTGGACTTCCCCTACCCTGTGTTGATTTTTTTATGGCTTTATAAAGTATTCTTAACTTCTGTGAAACTGAATTTTGGGTTTTCAGTATCTATTAATCATAGTCATCAATTATTGTGGGAATCAATGCTTTAAAGGTAATAGCTACAAGTTTAACTCCTCCTGGCCAGTAAGTGGCACACTTACTGTTGCTTCTCCTGATGTTGGAACCAGTGCTCATCAGCTTGACTGAATTCCAGCCTCCTTTTTTTTTGGGATTAAATCTAAGAATTTTAACTCCTAGAATAATCAATTTCTCAGAACTTTTTCAGAGCTGCTAGGATCTGGCAACGCCTGCGCTCCATCTAAACGTACTTCAACCTACTATTCCTATTGGGGCAGAATCTTATCAATGTCGGCATCATAACCAGAAGTAAATATTCATATATTTGGACCATTTAAAATTGATATAACAATCATTTAAATAATACATATTTTTTCAACAAACTGTATACTTGTATGTTGCACTGTAGCTATTATGCATTGGATCTATTTTATATTTGAGGTTCTCTTTTTCACTTCTTTCATTTATATTAGCAATGTAAACTAGTCTTTAAGTTATATTCTAGTGTATTATTGTGTTAGCATAAGGACGAGTGAGATTCTACAAAAACATTAAGAACAATATTTATTTTTGTTTTCCTAGGAAAGGAAACTATCCAAAGTGGAGAGGCAGCGGTTCAAAGAGGAGGCAGAAATGCTAAAGGCATTGCAGCATCCCAACATTGTGCGATTCTATGATTTCTGGGAATCACCATTGAAAGGGAAGAAGTGCATCGTTCTTGTGACAGAGCTAATGACCTCAGGGACACTGAAGACGTAAGTAAGCGTCTGTAAAAATTATTGAATTATGGTCTTTTAATGCCTTAGTGTAATGCATGTTTGCACGTTGAATATGTCACAACTCGTTGAGAGCAACCCTGAAAGATTTATTTATAAAACAGTTTGAGGAATTAATAAAAAGTATATTAACCTTTGATCAGTTGGTTATTTATTGATCACTGTATTGAACAGCTATAAAGAAATTACACTTTTGCTTTCTTTCACTTCATTCAGAAAAATATGGTATTTATTTACCATGAGCCGATGCACTTTTAACAAAGTTTTTATCCCCTTGAAGGTATCTAAAGCGCTTCAAGGTTATGAAGCCCAAAGTTTTGAGGAGGTGGTGTCGGCAAATTCTGAAAGGCCTCCATTTCCTGCACACAAGGACTCCTCCCATCATCCACAGAGACCTCAAATGTGACAACATCTTCATCACTGGTCCAACCGGCTCTGTCAAAATAGGAGACCTTGGACTAGCAACCCTAAAGAGGGCCTCTTTTGCCAAAAGTGTTATTGGTTAGTCTGTAGCTAATTCTTCCTTTAGTGTAGTTTAACTTGGTTTAGTTTGTACTGCAGCAGAAAGAATTAACAGATGAATGCTAACTTTGAAAAAGAACATGTACAGATTGGTGAAAAACTAAAAGAAAAATGATGTGACAACATGTTATTTGTTATAAACTTGTTAAATTGGTAATGAGGAAAAGTTGTTTTCTAGTTTAAAAAAAAAAAGATTTTGAATAAATAATATCTTCCTTTAGATTTTAAGAGGTCAAAAAGCACTTTGGAAGGAGCCAAATTAAAGGATTGCATTAGATAGAGTTTGTTTCAAAGTAAAACCGAAAAAGTCTCCATAGTAAATTATTGTTACAGTACATATTGGTAGGTTGTAACTCTACTACTTCTATAGTTGGTTCAGATATTCCCAATAGCATTACGATATAGGAGGGAGGGGTAGTTTGGACTCAGGGGTACTGCTGAAGAGTGGGTCAAAGACAAAAACATACGAGTCTGTCAACGTCATGTACATGCATGTACACCCAGACATTTGAGATGACTCCATAACTGTTTCATAGTGGCAAGCATTTTGCCTTTAGTGGAAAAGCCACTACAAATTAACAGAAGGCTGTTATGAGTTATTACTTCCTGGAAGAAGACGGCTATTCTCATGGGTCCTTACCAGGAAGATATTGTTGCCATATGAACCTAGAGTTGACAGAACACTACAAAGCGGCAGCCCTTAACAGTCGGCTAATCTCAATCTGTCTAATTTTATTTACATTTTTAACTTATGGAGTTTTGCTGTGATCCAATGAAAGCCAAAGCTTTAAAGCTTGTGGTCTGTGTCAATTTTCCTTGGATGCAACCAGAGCATATAGTGCTATTTTCAGCTAAATAAAATTCTGATTGAACTGAAATTGAAAATGTATCGAGAAAGATGTAAGTAAAAAAGTACTACTAGTACCGATATTACTTCAAATAATGATACCAAAAATTTTAACTTTTATGTTTTAGAAATTCGAATTGCTTTGAAGTTTCTTAGTAAAACTAATTTTGCCCACTGGTTATAGTTTTGGTCATGAAACTGCAACTCATTTGCTTCTGGTCTTCTTTGAAAAACAGAATATAGTTATTTCTAGTAAATAGTGAATATAATTGAAAAACATCAATGCCTGACATTTAGCATTCATACCGATTTTCTGCTGATTCTAAACACATGTGACTTTTTGAGTCTATATACCTAATCTGTGTCCCTATTTTTTATATATTTTTTAGGTACTCCAGAGTTTATGGCTCCAGAGATGTATGAGGAACACTATGATGAGGCTGTGGATGTTTATGCTTTTGGAATGTGCATGCTGGAGATGGCCACCTCGGAGTATCCTTACTCTGAGTGTCAGAATGCTGCCCAGATCTACCGCAAAGTCACAAGTGTAAGTTCATTTTTTGAGATGCAGAATAAAATTTAATAGAATAGATCATAGATTTTCATAAATGGTACAGTTTTGAGCATTAAATGTATTTTTTTGGCAAAAAAAAAAAATCATCCTACTATACTTTATTTCCACGCTTCTTTCAAAGTTTTTGTTCTTCCATTTGTTTTTTTAGAAATGTGTTTAAAAAGTGCTAAATGTAAAAATTAACTGCTGTTACATTTTTATATTTTGCAAAAATGACAAGGAAATACAAATGTGTGTAATTAAACTCATGCACTTTGTGGATGTATACATTTAGTACTTTACGTGGGATTAGAAGGGAAAAGACTGCAGTTGTTTCTTTTGTCTGTTTCAATCAATTCTTTCAGTCAGTACCACAGAAATACTCCCATCATTATGTGTATTAGAAGTTCACAAATAGTTTAGTCAGTATGTGTTTCTGGCACATATTGCTCATTATTAGCCAAAATATTATCGAAATTTTCACAACCCTGTTGTTAAAGTTTTCAAGAACAGATGGCTCCATTACTCTAGATAACATATACCTCAATCTATAGGCAGAAGTCAAAATGAAGGTATAGGCACTGAAAGAATATCTAAGAATGTTTTCATTTTTATGGCTTGAAAAGTTTTAGCAACACTTTAATATGTATGCATAGCTATTCAAAGGGTTTTGGTCAGAATAAGCACAGTAATGGTATAACAGCATATCTTGCAAGTTTCTGGAACATAATATTATTTCTTAAAATATATATTTTGTTAAATTATATATCAAAATCAAAATCCCTTTCTGTTAAAAAAGTTGATTGTAGATTTTCATGTAACTTTAATGTGAGATTAAGCAGTATTGTCTCACGTTTCCAAACAGTAACCACCAATTTTTGTCTGACCGAAACCTTTTATCCCAAATGTATACCTTTACTCTAAACTATTTGCTAGTGGGATCAGACATGTTGGTTTGTTTTTCAGGGAGTGAAACCTGCCAGCTACGGCAAAGTCAGTGACCCAGAAATTAAAGAAATCATTGGCGAGTGTATCTGCCACAGATGGGAGGAAAGGTGAGTTATCCAGCGGTTTTGGCAAGATCTGAGACTCCTTCCTTATGCAGGCAGTGAGGGCAGATGCATATGTTCGTGTTGTATTTTCTTTCTGCTCTAGCGGTGTGACGTTAATGCCCGTATTTGGGACCGATCTTATTCTAGAGGATGTGTTGTCCCTGTAACGGTCTGTTGTGCTGAACAATGACTGATCTTTTTTTCTATTTTCTGCAGGTACTCCATCAAGGACCTCCTGAATCATGCCTATTTTGCAGAAGACACAGGAGTAAGGGTTGAGCTAAATGAGGAGGATGATGGACAAAAATGTACCATTGCATTAAAGCTGTGGGTTGAAGACCCTAAAAAACTGAAGGGGAAATATAAGGATACTGGTGCCATTGAGTTTACTTTCGACTTGGAGAACGAAGTTCCAGAAGTGGTTGCTCAAGAAATGGTAATAGAACCAGTAATTAGTCTTTTTATTTTATTTTGCAAAAGCATACAGAAGGATTGTGCTTTATGTTGGTCATGACAAAATATATATTTACTTTACACAGTGTTCAGTTCATCCTTTGTGTATTTAATTTGAGCTTTAAAGAGTGTCTCCCCTGTTTAATGTAGGTGGAGTCAGGATTTTTCTTGGAATGTGATGTAAAGATAGTTGGGAAGTCTATCAGAGACCGTGTGGCTCTAATAAAATGGAGAAGGGCAAGGACTGGTTCACCAAATGGAAACAGTGAAGTGAAGAAGCTACAGCAGAACCTCCTGCAGGTCCCTGGTACTGGTCCACCTGAGGAGACCATATTTACCACTGCAGATTATGAGGACCAAGAAACTCTGATCTGCACTGTTCCTGTCATCACATCTGCCACATGTAAGAAACAAAGGAAAAATTATGCCTTCAGTGCCTTGCATAAATAGTATTAGTCCTTGAACTTGTTCATATTTCATCACATGGTTACAGCCATGAGCTTCAATATATTCTACTTTTGCTTTTTTATCTGACAGACCAGCAAATTATGTGTATAGTTTATGTGTGAAGAGGGAAAAGGATAGTAACATTTTGAAAACTTTCAGAAATATTTGGATGGTGTGCATTTATGTTTATCTGCCTTACAGTCAATACTTTGTCAAATCACCTTTCTTTTTTGCAAGTTTTCCTTCTAACTTTGCATATAGATTATTATTATTATTTTTTTTTTTACTGTAAACGTCCGATTTCAAGTCTTGCCATAGGTTGTCACCTTAACATTAAGCAGTATCTGGTTGCAGCTGGTGTGAAGATGATGTTTTTAGAGTAAAATATTCCAGATAAGCGTGTTTTATTTTACATGAATTGGACTGTTTTGGCCTTAGTTCTTTAAGTTTTGGCATTAGCTATTTTCACGTTAGCCGTTTCCCCTACATAGCTGGTGACAAACCTTAAGCTGTACTTCTTAAGGTATACTCAAAAAAATGTAAAAAATTTACACTTAAGGAAATTAAAATGTGTAATTATAGAATACATAGATGTTTATGATTGTAATTTGAAAAAAAGTGAAAATGTTCTAGTGATGTGGATACTTACTAGACACCATAATGATGCTATAATGACGCAACCTCAATCTATGGTGTTGGGTGTAGCAGATATAAAAACTCAGGCGTCCTGAGATGAAACAGAATATCTTGAAAAAGCCAGAACACACCTGAAGTAGAAATAAAATAATAGGAACAAAGGGCAGTGAAACCAAATTAAGGCAATCGGACACCATAACCACCAGAATAAAAATTTCAATTAAAGCCTCAATCTACCTCTTATTACTATGTGTTCTTCCTACAGTGTTGTTGTTCAATGAATTACAGTGTTTCATTTTCTCTGATGTTACAGCTGATAGTGGAGTGAGCTCCAATATGCAATTAGATGATTTAGGCAATCAGCAGAATGGCCTCTACCAGTCGCTTCCAGAATCCATTTCTAGTGCGCAAACCCTCTACAGTCCCCCTTCTCAAGTTGACTCCCAGCTGCACCCAGGACCCTACCAGCAATCTGCAGGACAGGCCACTAATGAAAACAACAAACAAACCACCACCCAGCTACACCAGGGAGCCTACCCACAGCAACCTACTGCAGGTCAGCAGCAGCCTGGGCCCTTCCGACAGCAAGCAACGCAACTGCACCAGGGGCATTGTCAGTGTCAAACGGTAAGTATTTGCAGTTATATTTTTACTTCACCTCCTTTTAGGAGTTATATTCTACAAAAAAATATTTTTTGTCATTTTTTCTGGAGAAATCTAACTTTTTATCTTCTTCTCTGGACTGATTCCTGATCAGCTCCACTACAGTGATCCTTTTGTATGCCATGTGAACCCGCTCGCCACTGAGAGCACAGGGTGTCTTAGGCGTGGCAGTGCCCCCTCAGTTGAGATATTAAAATGCAAGACGCACTCACTCTCTAAGATAAAGATCGAAGATCTGTCCTCTTCCAATGGCTCAAACAGTCAAATTCATGCTCCACATTACCTATCCTCAAACAATGCCAAGAATCCCTTACTTTTATTATCTCCTCTCTTGCCTCCCCAACAGCTTTTTCTCTGTGACTCAGCAGCTCATTCAAATACAACTCATCCGACCATAAATTTACAGCCTCCTTCAGTACATCGTCTTAGCGTGCCACACAGCCCACAGCACCATCGGCGCAGTCATAAGTGCAATGCATGCATGTCTCTCCTCTCTAAAGACAAGATAAGGGGAGGCGAATGGCCAGGGCAAGTGCACAGAGGCACTTCCAGCACATCTACTTCAGACTCATCTACGTCTTTGCATTTGTTAAGGTCTTCCCAGGCCACTTTATCACATGTTTTCCGGTCATCTGCTACACCTTCACCAAACAGCGAGCCAAGCAAGGCTAGTTCAGCTTCACGTCATTCCACTCCTTCATCACTTGTGTTTCCACGGAGTTTGTATGAAGGTGGAGAGCTGAGCCTCCTCAACTTCTGTCTGCATCACATCGTCAGACGCAGAACCAGCTCTCCCACCCTCCCTGATAGAGGAGCTGTAAAACACTCCATTCAGAGCAACTCTGGGGAAACTAATTCCACTGTAACTGAACAGAAAGGTAAAAGCCAGAGCCTGGAAGCGCTTCTTCATAACTTTGATGACAACTCGGTGCTGCCATCGTTTTGCAGCGAAGGCAGAGCAGAGCCCATGGTATGTTAGAAAAGGAGGCATTTATGTAGGCTGAATCCTGCACAGCTGCATCCATCAGCATCCTTCCTGATTCCCCTTGCAGCTTACATCTTTTAAAAGTTTTCAATTAATGCTTAATCCACAGCAGTGGCTCAGCTCGTTGCTCCTCTTATAGCTAACTTAACCAGTGTTGCAACTTTCCTCTTTGAATATGCTTCCCATACTAAACATGCAACCTGTCTTACCCTTAAAATCATCCCTTAGTTCCATGCTGTTAACAGCTGCTACTGTAAAACTCTAATTACATTTTCTGATATCTGTTTAAAGATATACAAATCATATTGCTGAAAAAAGTTTCATTAAATGTAGTCTTTTGATTGTATTTCTGACAGACAGTCTCCGCACCAGCTACACCAGTTCCCCCTGTGCAGCAGAGCAGACAGACATCACAGAGTTTTCCAGCCGCAGCCCCACAGGCACAACTTTCTGTCCAGTGCAACCAGGAGCAGGTACTAAACACATCATACTCTAAATCAGTGATTCTCAACCTTTTTGAGTCCCAACCCCCAATTTAACACGCACTAATGCCCACGACCCCCACCTATCCCAATAATTATATTTATACGCTGCATTTACATAATCTTACAAGCACTTTTGAACTCACTTCAGCTGTTTGTTTTTTTATTATTTAACTTTGAAACATTCTGGGCTTTTCTTTTTTCTAAGCAAGCTGACAATGGTTGCTAAATCACATCACTTTGTGTTAAAATGTAAAAAACCTAACGCAAACTTTGTTCTTTTTAATGAATGATAACAAATTGTGCTAAACTTTAACAAAACACACTGTCATTATTTTACTTAAAGTTCAGACCCAAATGCTGAAGGCCAAACAGGGAGACCAGGAGAAAAAGGTTTAACAGGTTTTATTGAAGAGATAATGCAGAGAGAAGTGTTGCTCTGAACACTGCTCAACCGGAACTGAAAAGTGAGGGGAAGACACAGCGATTAGTTCAGGCTCAGTGGGAAATTTGATTCGTGAACTTGGAGAAGAGGATCTGGTTCCTGACTCACGTTCCCAGAGAAGTTGTTGAATCTTTGACTCCAGTCTGTATGCTGTTGTTCCAGTGTTTGTCTGATTTGGTGGAGGGTGGAACAGGGTTTACCCAGAATGCGGTAGTTTGTAGGTGAACGGAGAAGCTGACTGCCCCTCAGATTTCCTGCGGTACTTGAACGGGTCGTAGTGGAGATGAATCCCTTTCTCAGTGTGAAGCTCAAACGATCTCTTGGGGAAAGTGGGTCCAAACCTCCTGTTTGTAACCCCAGCTCAGCTTGAAGCTCAGATGATCCTTCCAGGGAGAGAAGGTCCTAAAAATCCAGTTTGCAGGATGACTTCCTGCCGAGAGGCAAAGACAAAAACAATGTTAAAACTCAGGTTGACAAGAACTCAGTTTCACTCAACTTAGCCTGGCTAGAGTACCCAAAACTGGCAAACACTCTGGCGTGGAGGGAGTGGCAGTCAGCAGCTTAATAACACTCCGTTAACAAGGAAACCATCAGCAGGTGTGTGAGGAGGCGGACCAGAACCAGGCGCCTCCTGGTGGAAGGGAGACAAACACAGAACACAAACACACAGACAGGAGTCCTGACACACACAAGAAAACCATCCATGTTTAATTTTAAAAATGTAAGGTTATGAGAGTTTAGATATATAAAAATAACTTCCTAGTCAAAAACAGGGATATTTAATGTGATGCCTGGGCCTGCTGCAATCCTGGCTTTATGTTAGACACGGCCACGTTGAGATCACTGTTACCTATGAGAGTCCTGATCCACATTTGTTTATTTTATGGATGTCATTATAGAAAAATTCGAACAGATATGCGGTGAAGCCTGTTTTGGTGAAGTCTAGTTATGCCCGACGGTAACTGGTTTTAAGTGATAAGCTGCCTGTTTGAGACCACCCGCTCGACGTCCTTCTACTGTCTGGTCAGAAGCTACATTAATGTTGTGCATTTATGCTTTTCCAAAATGATTTGGCAACCCCAGATGTCATCTTTTAACCCCAATTGGGGTCGGGACCCCAAGATTGAGAATGACTGAATGATCCTGAATTCATCTGAGAGAGAAAGGAAGACAAATCCACCATCCAATAGAGGCAATGTCAGATATACCATTTGGTATATCCCCTAGTCTAGAGGATATTCTCTATCCGAACACCATTTTCAGCATCTGGACCTGTGTAGACCTGTGTGACTACCTCTCAGAAATGTATACAGCTAAACGTTCTTATAGCCAGTATGCAGTTGATTTTGGTCAAATAACAATGTAACAAAGATATGTTTTAAAAAGTCTATAAATTAAAAAAATAAGAGATTTTATTTTTTGCTACACAGCTCTTTATTGGTGAGTACGTGCTCTGTGTGCTCCAGTTTGTTTGCAACACTCTATTTATGTGGTCTGTGTTTGTTTCCCATTTGTCTCCTCTCCCTGTAGTGTCATCTCCAACCAGCTGCCGTCCCATCTCAGGTAGACTAGCACACTGTGAAAAAAGCACACAGGATAACAGTTTTAAAATTAGTTTGTCCATTACCTCACCTGTTTCAGAGTGGGGCATTTTAGACTGTCGAGCTTGTTTAAAGCAGAATTCCTTTTCAACGGTTCATTAAGCTTGAATTAATATTTTTTCTAGCCTACATCTGCACCAAGCAGGACAAACTGGTAACTTCTGTCAGCCTGGCCAGCTAAACTGACTTGTGTAAGTCAAGAATCTCTGGTCCAGAACAGATCAGGGGCCGTATTTATCAAGCATCTTAGAATAACATTCAGTCCTAAGTGCTGAGAATTTGAGGAATTAACTCCTACTCTCAAACATAAGAATAAAAGCTATTTATCAACTTTCTCAAGACTTCAGAATCACTCCAACTCCAAATATTTAAGAAACTTCTAGGGTCGTCTAAAGTCGGTAGGAGATGTCACTAAAGCAGGGGTCTGATACCCAAACTGCTCAAAGAGCCATATTGGACCTAAAAAACAAATATGTCTTGAGCCGCAAAAATTTAAAAGTCTTATATAAGCCTCGTATGGCAACACAGGCTAAGTGTATTAGCCCACTATAAAAAAAGGACTACGTGGGTTTAAATATATAATAAGCATTCATGAGTAAATGTTTAACTGGTGACCTGTCCAGGGTATACCCCACCTCTCACTCACAGTCAGCTGGAAATAGGCACCAGCACCCCTCACGACCCCAGCTGCAATAAAGCTGGACAGAAGGATGGATGGGACATAGTAGCATGCGGTGAGGGAGGAGCAGTGAACGCTCTCACTGCATGGAATTAACTGCCCGCAGCTTCATCACCCTTCACCACGCGGTTTAGGTTTTGTTGCATTGGTGAAATTATAGAAACACGATAAAATAATCTTTTCATGGTGGACGTGTTTCTGTTGGCAGGAGTTGATTGAGTGATGAGGAACCAAGCAGGAACTGACATCCACCAGAGCAGTGGTCTTTAACCCCAAAATCTTCCGTCACCAGCGTTCCTTGGTGTAACTTTTATTTTTTAGGATTTGGGGGAAAAAATGGTAGAAAGTTCACATCCCTGCATCAGAGTACTACCTGTAAGATCTTTGAACTGTTTTCCATGCTTGCAACAAAATTAGCAGCTATAGTGGAGTTTGGAGATGCAATCCACCACTTAAATCTATCTTTGCGCTCCTCTCATTTATCCAGAAGTTCTGCAATAGCACTTTTTCACTCACTACTAACTTTGTGATCGGCTGCATATTTAGCATGCCTTACCTGGAGATACCTTTGCAAATTACTGTTTTTATTTTTTTGACAAACTCTCTTTACAAAGCAAAAATACAGGAAATGATAATGAATGCAAATTATTTGCTCCATTGTTCTTTGAATCCTTTGTTCTCATCAGCAATCTTCCTTTTTTTTTCCTTTTGGGATTCATGGTCCGAGACACACACACCGCCTTGTTTGCCTGGTACTGTGCCGCACTGAAAAGTATGTTCTATTAAATTCAATTCAGTTTATTTATATAGCGCCAATTCACAACACAAGTCATCTCAAGGCACTTTACAGTTCAACCAGATCATACAGTCATGTTGCAGGCTTTGACCACTGATCTCTGTTTACATTTATTGTTTAAATTTATTTATTATACAATTGTTTCCAGCATTGGAAAATATAATAAGTTTTATAAAATTAAAAAAAGTATAAAAATAAAAAAAAACAAAAAAAAATGTTTCATGAATTTTTGAAAAAGCTCCAGGGAGCCGCAAGGGGGGCGCTAGAGAGGCACATGCAGCTCCAGAGCCGCAGGTTGCCGACCCCTGCACTAGAAGATGGTATTGGCCTAAACTTTGTTAAAAGCGTGATGGAGGCACTTGATATATAACTTTAAGTCCAACTTTTAACTTAGAAGTCTTTGCTCTTAAGTCCACTCCTAAAAGTGTTCTCAATTCTAAGGAGTTTGATAAATATGGCCCTTGACCAATAACAATGCTAATACAACAGCTGCAACGGATGGATTTTTTAATTATGCCCTTTATTTTGTTCAGATATATAAATGGTAAATGGCCTGTACTTATATAGCGCTTTTTCAAGTGAGGAGACTTGACCAAAGGGCTTTAAAATAAATTCAGTCATTCACCCCTTAACGCGCACAGTCACACACTGATGGTGGCAAGCTACATTATAGCCACAGCTGCCCTGGGGCTCACTGACAAAAGCACATCTGCCGTACAGGGGCCTCACTGGGCCTTCTGATCACCATTGGTAAGAAATGTAGGCGAAGTTTCTTGACCAAGGACACAACATCATTGAAAGTTGGATCTGGAGTTTTAACCAGCGACCCCTTGGTTGCAGGGCTACCGACTTACGCTGGTAATGCAGGGAGAACTCCTGCATCTGACGCACTGTTACCCCAATAGATCTTTAAAATGCCAAGAGCTGGCTCCAGATCTTTTCTTTCTTGTTTTTTATGTTTTTATTTTTGTCTGATTGTTTTTAACCTGTTTCCACGCACTCTGTCAGTCCTTTTAAATCGGGCTCTACCAGGTTCTTTTCAGGACTGACACCTCGGTCTAAGCATAAGTCAGTCTGGCTGACCAGGCTAACCAGGCTGTGTCCATTATGCCTTTGGGTTAATATGGCTCAAGCACCCTTAACATTTACTGCTTCTTCTAGTGTGTTGGTTGTAATTGCATGCAAAAAAATGGAAAGAATTATCAAATACATTTATTTTCCATTGCCGTACCCTATTCTAAAGCTCAATAGAAGTTGAAAGATCAAACTTTTAGTTTATTAAAGTGATACGCTCTTTGTTAGAGGTTGGTCTTTTAACTTTTAAATTAATTTATCTTTAGCTAAGGGATGTCGTGCAGCATAAAAAGATTCACTTGAGGATTTGTTCACATGTCTTAAACCAGACACTAACATTCTTTGGTGTACATGTATATTAAAAAATTGAAACTACGATAAATTGGCCTCTAAAGATGCAGTTCTAAAGCCTCACTGATTAATATTGACTTCTCTATTTTTCTTAAATAATGTGATTTTTCCTACAAGCTTAACATTAAACGGGAAAAACACTGACAACAAATCCTGACTTTTAAAATTTTGTTTGGATTTCTAATTTGAAAAGAGCATCTTTCAATAAAAAGAAAACAATATTTGACTTGCTTCCTTAGTTGTTTTCTGCTGAGCCGCCTTCATCACATCTGAGTCCTCCTGATACCTCTGGCACTTTTCCACTCTGCAGCGCTCCTCCCCCTCTTCTGCCCCTGCCCATCAGCACTCAGGTGTGTTGTGTTAGAAATAGACTAGAAACCAGAGTAAAGAATGCCATACTGTAACACACACTACAATGCAGCATTGCAGTAAAGGTCAAACGACATGTCTGAATGTTGTATGTACCCGCTGTCTTCATTCATTTTATTTCATTTTCCCTTTTTTTTCCCAGTTTCCCTCCCCATACCCTGTGGTTCAAATACCTGCTCCCTTTTCCCCTGCTCCTTCCAACTACAGTAGCAGCGACACTACTATTTCTGCCTCTTACTACTCACCTTCAACCCACCTTCCGTCCCTTCCTCTCACCCCCCACACAGCGCTGACATCCATACCTTCTCTTGGCACTCCTCAGACTTCCATGTCCTCTCCTCAAAGTGTGCCTGGTTTGGCACTCCCTTTTACTCATGTCGGAATAGCCAAGTCCCCAGTAGTGTCACACCAGCAGGGTGGCGTGTCTACGTCTCAGCACCTCACCAATAGCTTCCGTTCCACCCAGCTCTTAACTTTCTCTCAGGTACAGCCCACCCCATTCCCTGTCCCCCACCCTGAGCAGGAACTGGCTGGCCAGCCTGTCCAGGTGAATATTTCACTCCGTTCTCACTGTAATGGCTCGGTGTTGAGAAATCTGTAACACTAAGGTGGTGTCTGTGCCGTTGGTTGTAATGCATGCAGGGCATGCCTTCGGAGATTTGGTAGAAAGCTAATTAAAGCAAATTTTTTTTACATTTACCTAAACGTGATGGTTATTTTGTTCATCTCATAGGTGACTGCTACCCATGGTACTCTGAGAGATGTTCGGCCTTCAGAAACAACACCCCCCATCTTCACTTCTGAACAGACTCCAATCTGGGGAGGTAGAATTGATCAAGAATCTGAAACTTCTCCAGTTCAAGCTCCCACCTCAATATCCATCTCAACTGTTGTTCATTTTGATGCTAAAGCTCCTATGAGAACTTCAGCTCCAGGCCCGGGGTCAGCTCAGGCTTCTATTGCACCTCAGACTCCAACACAAGCTCAGAAATCCATGCAAACTATGGCCTCAGCACAGTTTCAAGCACCAGTATCAGCTTCCAGTTTCACTGTAGAGCTCACAATGGTCTCTTGTGTGAGCTCAGGTGCACAACAAATCACCCAAGGCTTGGTAGCAAACCCAGCTCCTGTCACTCTGTCTGCAGCTCAGGCTACGGCACCTGCTGTAGCTTCCAGTCTACAGACCGCTGGCATCGACACAACAGTCCCAGTGTCAGAGAGTGCCAGTCAGAATATAGAGACATCATCTGTTCCCTTTCGGCAGGAGACCTGTGTAGAGGTAGGAATCAATCCATCCTTCCATTCTTCCGTGCTTCCTTCATTCCTTCCTTCCTTGCTGCCTGCCTTTCTTCCCTCCTTCTTTCCTAAAAATTAAAAAGAAGTGGGATTTTGACATGAAAAATGTGTGAGAAGAGAACCCTGTAAGGTTCTACTAATTTAGGCCTTTTGATGCTTTTAAAACCAGAACTTTGTTAGACAACCAAACAATTAAATAAGAGGTACTTTTCTGATAACATATATCATGTCATGTCAACAAAGCTTTGTTAATTGCTACACAAAAATAGATATATTTATCCTGGCAAAGAGATTTTTATGCACAAGTTTAACCATGTTTTGACATAAATTTGCACAAAAATCCTTTCAATTTTTTTTTTTTTTTAAGATTCATTTTAGTTGTTGCATAATGTGCAAAAATAAGTTTTCAACTATATGAGTAAAGACCACTGATCTCTATATATTTAACAGATAGCTGAAAGGCTTAAAAAATGAAGTCACCTGCCGCCATCTTGGTACTCCCACCTTTCACGGAGTTATGCCATAAAAATGCCTGTAATGTAATGTAATTACCATAAAAATGTAATAAATACATGTATATTACATGTACATAATTAATTTAGCATTTTGACACATCATCAGACAGTGTGTGTAAAATATCTGGTAGTATTATTATGCTCCATTTACACACTAATGTTGTTGTGATGGATTTGTATAATGTTATGTTACATGTTTTATAGACTTCAAAGACTTCATACTGAATATGCAATACGATGTGCTATTTTTTTAACCATAAATAACAGTAATCTACTGATGCTATGAAACAGCAAGTGTGTGTCAAAGTGATGCTTTTATCTTTGTTTTAAAAGTCTTAAGCCCCCCTGAAAATGAGAACACCATTGTTGTTTGATGCTGTAGCACACTTATTGCTTACATGTTTACCAATATGGTGGCTGGGGATGTCACAGCACCATGTAGTACCAACGGCCTATCAGCAATCCAGTAAATATATAGAGATCAGTGAAACCCAAATGAAATAAAATAGACTAGTATTGGTAAACTCATGAGTGAAAATTTACAGCTAGTTAGGTAAACAAGTTTTTTTTTTATTTTTCAGGATGTTCATCATGAGAGGGTTTTATCACTATCCAGTTACACCTATGACAGGTAAGTTGAATTTAAACATGATAACATCTAAAGAGGGACTGGATTTTTTTATTTATAATTTTTTCGTTTTATAGTCTTAACTCTGATGTAGCGTCAGGAAGGGAAACAAGTGATGGCTATGAAAGCTTAGCAACTGGGAGCAAAGGGGACGTAAAACCCAGGAAACATCACCGCAAGTCTGCTCGCACACGTTCTAGGCAAGAAAGGACCAGCAAACCCAAACTGAGCATGCTCAATGTGAGTCATAGCGTCATGCATGAAAACGGAAAAAAAATAAAGAAATGAAAAATTGTGATAACTTAAATTAAGTCTAATGGTTCTCATCATAGGTCTGCAACACTGGCGATAAAATGGTTGAATGTCAGCTGGAGACTCACAACCACAAAATGGTAACATTTAAGTTTGACCTGGATGGAGATGCTCCAGAAGAAATTGCCACCTACATGGTCAGTTTAGTCATTTCAAAGTTATGTATTTTAGTATTTGTTGCTTATGACTTAATAAAATCTTCAAAACCGAATGCCTGTAGGTGGAGAATGGCTTTATCTTGCCATTAGAGAAAGAGATCTTCATTGATCAATTAAAGGACATTGTGGACAAAGCAGGAGACATGTTGCATGAAGACATGGGGGATGAAAAAGACGCTACTTTGAGCTGCAGTCCTCCACAGAACCAGATGTCTGAGGTAGGGGAGGTAGGAATGTGTTTCATTTCTGCACAAATACACAGTCTATGCCAAAATGTAACAGCGAAACTAATGTCTGTGAATCTTTCTGTAGAGTCAGCAGCCTGGGGCGCCGCAGCCGGTATATCAGCAGAATGGTAGCATGGAATGTTCTTAAAAGTCACTTTTAAATCTGCATTGTATTTCCTTATTTGGATACAAGCATTTATTATTTTTTTTCTTCTTCTGATTGCAGTTCTTCATACAGGAAAGAGGTGGTTTATCATCTGCCCTGTGGAGGAGACTCCATCCTGCATTCAGGAGACTCCATCTGATGGGACAGCAATGCAGTCACCTGGGACCTCAGCCAACACCCAGCCTGCTGACAGCACCACTGCAAGGCCCTCCACATCCAGAGGTGACTGGGTTTCTGCATTGCAAGATGTCCAGTAGACACATTACAACAGCACTCCCTTGTGGCAAAAAAGAAAAAAAAGAAATTCTTTAATTATTACTGCATAACCTAGATTTTAGTACATGAGCCATTTCTGTCACAACATTAACATTATTCTATTGTGCAGAGGGCAGGGAAAAAAATAGGAAAATCAACTTATAATAAAATTCCGACAATACTTCCAGCAATGTTTGGGGGATAAATATTCTACACACAAAACATCAACAATCAAAAATGAGCAGCAAGAAATAATCAAATTGAATTACTGAATAATTTCATTATTGTGTCTGTGTCATACAATACAATTCCCATTCTAAAAGACTTTGATCATCTCCCCGACTAAATCAACAACACAAAACTTGGTTAAAACACACACAAACACCACAAAATCAAGTTTACTTTTGAAATGTATTGTTTTGCTTTTAAGGAAAAACTAGAAAAAAACAGTGAGTAGTTTTGATTTCCACACAAGTCTATGGGAAACTCAGAAGACGGACCGCCTCTCTGGCTGCAGTGCATGCTTCATATAGGGCGAACAGATTTTTACATCCTTAATTTTATGCTTTGATATGGGATTTGTAGTTCTGAACCGGGAAGTGATGCCAACTGATATCTTCTGGATAAATTCAGTCCTTCTGCCATGTGAAGAGGGAAAATTCAGGCATTCACTCATTTATGGTGAATGGCAAGTTTTTCCTTTAGTTGAAATTGAATTTCACTGAATTTCACTGATGATTATATTTACCATCTGTGGTGGAATTTGTGTTGCTAAGAGCAGCTTGATGACCCTCCACCTTTAAAGAACAATATCATGGCAGAGATAAAACAGCAGAGTTAGTGATGGATTTTAAAATTCAGATATGACAAGGGTATTTTAGATTGCACAAAATATGTCAGAAGTTAACAGGGTAATTTATGATAGCTAACAAGCTTTTGAAGACCTTACAGAACAACCACATTTATTATTTTCATTATTTCAAAAGAAACAATAGTTAAGCTGGATTTTTTAAATACTATTATCAAAAACTATTAAACTATATAAAATACTATGATACCCTTAAATGTTATAATATTTAACTAAATGCAGTCCAGTTTTTTTTTTTTTTTACTTTTAAACAAAATTAGAAGCATATATTTTATTCTACTGTAGTGAACTAGGACTTCTGTTAATAGCATGTTAGATACTAACCAATGGGCTTTTTTGGAAGCATGTGCAAAAGGAGAATTGTGAGCAATACTTCAGAAAACTTTCATTTTTAGGATAGAAATATTTGCAAAAGCTCTGTCATGAAAAAGTAAAACATTTCCATATCTTACTTTCTTCTTGCCCTTTTCTGAATGAATTTGTGCATTTAATTTCTTTTTTCTTGTAAATTTTTTTTTAGAAGAGGGTTCATCCTCCACCATGTCTGGTGGAAGTGGAGGGTTCACTCATGAACTTTATGGTTTCTACAGTCCTCCAATAACATCAAACACAGACCCCCTCCTTTTGGAAACCCTGTCTCCTCCGGTATCTGCACCCCCAGCTCTTCAATCAGTGTCTGCAATAGAGCCTGCCGGTAGCTCTCTGCAGCCTAGCCTGCCTGTGCCCAACCCAGCCAGAGCTCAGACGTTTCCCCCTTCATTACCCCATACTTCGTACCAAGTGGAGGATTCACAGGGATCTCCTCTTGGAGCTCCCTCCCCTTCCCACGAGACTCAGAAGGTCCTTGATTTGACCCATTCAGTATCAATGGCTGATGAGGTGCCCTGCTGTCCCCTTGTTATGCCTCTGTCTTTGGATGTTAACCCTCAGCAGAGCAGGTCACCTCTGACCCCTCTCCCCCTCCAGGAGCTGAGTGCCAACAAAGAACCGACCTCTGTCTCCTATGCTCCAGCAACACGCAGCGACCTGCCACAGCAGCCCGTGGTTCTCCACCAGCCCTTTTCTGCTGTGGGAGGTTCAAAGGTGTCCTCCCTCCCCCAGAGCCCAGCACCATCCCAGCATGCTGCTGGGCCAAGCGAGTCTGACGGTGAAGGACGGGTTGGTCGAGGAGGTTTTGTTGATAGCACTATTAAAACTTTGGATGAAAAACTGAGGAACCTGCTCTACCAGGAATATGCTCCCATGTATCCTTCAGGCAGTGCTGCAGAGACACCGGGATCAGGGACAGAGTACATTCAGTTTCCTCCTGGCCCGGATAGCGCTACGGGAGGGTCTGGAAACAGCACCCCAGGGCCAATAGGGGAGGGACGCTACAGGGCAGGGGAACAACTGGTGAGTATAATTAAACATAGATGGAGAAAAAATTACTTTGCTGAACAAATGCTTAGAACTCCTCTACTGTGGTGCAGCTACTGAACGTTTCCAGCAGTCATTTTGTTAGGTGTTATAAAAAGGTTTGTTTCTAATCTAACTCTTTCTCTTTTTTTCCTTCTTCATCTTTTGTTTTATCTCCCCAACAAGCCTCAAATTCCTGAGAGAATGGACAGTCTGAGCACTCTGAGTGACTCAGCTGTTAGTGGTGCGTACAGCTAATCTTTTCACAAAATCTAACATAGCAGTTTGTTGTACTCAGTGTTTTGTTTATTGTTTCATAGCTTCATTGTCAAGAAGACACGTTCCTCACTCTTTGTCTTGCACTGGAACTCGGGGTCGATTTAAGGTAAACAAAGAAAAAAGATTAGGTTTTTTTATGCATCGTTATTTTCTTTGTATGTGGTCAAGTATGCAAACGTTTAATATTTTACTCATGTAAACAAAGATCGTTGCATTTAAACGTCATATTTTAGACCTCATACAATACTTACTTGATTTTATTGCACATTTGAGAATGTTCAGAGGTGGCTAGAGTATTAAAAATGTACCCAAATAGAAGTAAAGAGTAGCTATCTAATATAATACTCAAGTAAAAGTAAAAAAGTACTACTTGGTAAAAAGGCTACTAAGTAAAGCCGGGTATATACTGTACGATTTTTTCAGTCGTTGCATTTAGCTGCAGCTCACACTGTACGACGAAACCGCAGGGGTTAAGTTCACAGCACACAATGTATGTTCCTACACTGTGTGGCCCGAGGCTCTGATGGGATCTACCTGCTCACACTGTACGTCTAAAAACCATGTTCAACAAAGCTCCGCAGTGAGATAGTGCTAGTCTAAGTCATCTATCCAGAACCCAAACGAGTAGAAGAGAAAAAAAAAAGAAAGTATTGATACCTCCTGGTAAATATAAAGCTCACTTGGGTGAAATGCCGTGGCAATTTGTGCAATTTTGTGTGCTGAAAGCCATAAAAATGAGTAAACGTGGCTACTACATGCAGTCTGTCAATTTTGCAGAAAGAACTCCATTCCGCACCCCCCCCATGCTTCTGTGTTTTTTTTCGTCTGAGAGGAAGAAGAAGAAGAATTTGCTCATGCACGTTGAGCGATTTGGCCACGACCACCTTGAAGGCTGATTTATACTTAGAAACCAGTTCGTCTGCCTGTGTGTCGCAGTGAATACAAATGTATCTCTGCCCCTGTCACAGTTTGCTGCACCTCTCCAAAATTGTAGGTGACCGCAGACAGTGCCGCAGACAGTAGGCCTCTGATTGGCAAAATCTACATCCGCTCAACACTATCCGTATTTCCTGTGTGGTACCTTAGCAGCTTGTTTTGTTTGTATGACCGCCACTCAGGAAAACAACTTGTGAAGATGGACAAGCTAGAAGAGCGAGGTGCACGTGAATGCTGGGACCCTTTTTTCCATCTGGAACCCTTTTTCCACTTTTTCGCCCTTATCTCTCTGTGTTGTTGCACAAACTTGCCACCACTTCCTCACCGCCTCGGACGTATCTAGACCCACAGCTAGTTAGTGATTGTCCCTCTTCCTTTGTGGCATGGAATAACATAGCGCACACCATGCTTCAATATTGGGCATAAATCAAAAATATCTGCGACAAGCTCAGTGCAACACACTGCTGCGGGGAGTATAACCAGCCCTTAAAGCCTGGTTTATGCTCAGAAACCAGGTCGTCTGCGTGTGTGTCACAGACGACAAATTTATTGAAAAATAATTTATTTCTCTGTTGATGATTTCCAGTTTTACTAAAGCTGGATTTTATTATGTCCGTCCCATCTCCTGACTTAGTTGAAACTAAATTACCTCCAGGATTTTTTTCTCTTAATTTGTGGTTTGATGAATGGCCTTATATTTTTTTTGGCTAGATCATCTCTGTTCCTCCTGAAGTGGCCAACAGAAGAGATGTGAAGCAGAGGAGCTGGAGCAGCGCGGCATCCCCTGCACACCCTGGTGGATACAGTGGAGACCAGGTTCAAGCTGAAGCCTTGGCTACCTCCACCACCATCGGACGTTTCTCTGTGGTGAGCACAGAAGATGAGATCACTCAGCGAACACGCTGCAGCCGCTACTCTGCACCGCCTGATTTCTACCTGGACACTCCTCCTCCCATGGGTAAGAGCAAGTCCCCTGGCTTAGAATCAGGCCTCAAATTCTGTCCATGTGGATTTCACAGCCCCTACTCCCTTCTTTTTACAGATTCAGGGGCAGAGAGCAGCCCTGCCAAGCTGGCCCCTGCTGCTGGATCCCAGCAGCCTCGCTCTGAGCGCAGAGGAAGTGACCTCATGAAAAGGGCAGTGGCCTTTCTCCGTCGCACTGGCCGCAGCAGCAGTGTGCAGAGCTCTGACTCACCGAGCAGACATGGAGGTGTACCCGTCTCCGCCTATGCTAGCAGCGACAATGACTCAGAGATGGAGGACTCAGACATAAAGAGGGAACTACAGAGACTCAGGGAGAAGTAGGATTTTCCTTCTTACAATGTGCAATGCCATGCACAAGTAGTCATACATTTTAATTTAGTCATGGTTTAAAAAACATCTAATTCTATGCTTTGGGTTTTTATATGATAAAATATCACAATACTTTGTATAACTGTAAAGTTTCATAGAAGTTATACATGATTTTCAGATTTTTAAAATTGCCATTTTCAAAAAACTTCAAGAGAATATTTATCACATTTTTATAAGTCTTTTCATAGATTCTAAGTTATGTTTAGGTCTAGATATCTTGGCCATCCTATAACACAATTATTCTTTACTCCTAAACCTCCATTTTAAATCTGGCTGGGTGTGAGCCTTATTAGGTTCTCCTAAGATTTCTTTGAATAAAGGTATAGTGGAGGATGTACCATCAAAATAAGTGTTCCTACTAATCATCAATCATTCTGATGATATGTTTAGGAAAGTCTGTCCTATGTGCTCCGCCCCATTTTCACTTACCGGCTGTGAGGCTGATATTGTGGAAAAAAAGCAAATCTTCTTTTGGAAAGTAAGCTTGTACAAGCGATGCAAACTGAAACTTTTAAACAGAGTGTGGAAAAGGAGAAATGGGCTCATGCATGCTCTTGCACACGTTTAATAGGCGTTCCCTCTCGCAGATTCTTTCAGAAAAGCTTCAGACAACATAATGCTGCAACTAATATGCCATTTACAGGGGAGTCACAGCCTAGTGGTTAGGGCATAGAGCTTGGAAACCAGAGGTTCCGAGTTCGAGCCCCACTCCCACAGACTGCCACTCTATGTCCCTAAGCAAAACCCTTAACCCCACATTGCTCCATGGGCACCGCACAATGGCAGCCCACTGCTACCCAAAGGGATGTGTTAAATGCAGAGAGTTCATTTTGTTGCTGTGTACTTGTGACAGTCTAATGACAATAAAACACTGGGAAAAAATAAATAAATATGTGTTCGTAGGTGTAGTTGGGTGTTCGGGTTGATGCGCAGTATACATTTTCTGCTAGAGCTCCCTCTTCAAAATGATTGCTGTATTACCTACATGGTTTCCAGCCAATTCAAATCTACCCTCCACTTTTACATAGACTTGTAGAGGATGAGACAGTTTTCCATTGAATAGTCTTTTGACACCTTTAACAGGATTTCATTTAGGTTTTCTTTTTTTTCAGTTTTAGCCATCTTCTCATCCCATCCAACCAGCATGCCTGCTTTTAAAAAGCACCCACTAAAATATTGTACTATCCATCACAATGTTTCAGTGTGGGTCTTGTTATCTTTAAGTGACTCTCCTCATGCCTCTATTATAACAAGTCAACTATGTTTTAGCCAGGTTTGTGGAGCTCCCAGCAAACTGTTGTCCTCTTTACAGTTAGCCAACCTAAAAGGTAGATCCCTTAAACCAAATTTGTATGAAATCTAAAATCAATTTGATGCAGGTGAAATCAATCAAATGATTAGGAGAATTTGTTGCTAACCATTGATTTAGGGGTGCAAATACAAATGCATGCTTAAGATGTATTTTTTGAAAGCATGTGTCGTGTTCCTTAAACTTTAAAATTATTCAGTATTTTCTGTTGTTCTATGTAATAAAAACCCTTCAAAGTAGATTGATAGTTTTGGTTTTAACATAACAAAAAGTTAACTGGAGGCTTTTGCAAGCCACTGCAGATTAGTGACATCAAACTTCTTCTGTTTAGATTCTGATTACTCAAATCCTTCCTCTATCCATTCAGACATCTGCGGGAGATCTCAGAGCTGCAAGCATTTCAGCGAGGAGAGGTGGAGCTGCTATATCGCAGACTTGGTAAGGTTCCTCCACCTGGTCTAGGCCTCCTACATGTTGCACCGCATACAAGCCGCAGAAAGAGGTCCAGCAAACACAAGCTGAAGCCAGGAAAACTTCTCAGCCCTCTAGTTCAGCAATTTAGGCATGTCAAAACCAAAAGCAGTGACTCCTCTAAATCTGGTGAGCCACTTTTTCTAATTGAAATGACTTCCATATTTTTTATTTCAGATAAGGATCAATATAACTCTTATGGTTGTGCTTCCAGGTGTGGTTCCAGCTCCAACCGAACCAGCAGTGAGTTTAAACGGCTCGCCAGGTAAAAACGCCTTCCCCGCCCACGGCAGGCCACGGTCACGGACCAGCCATCTACCTAGCTCAGCTTCAGAGCCTGTGCAGACGCAGCAGCCCTGCTCTCTGAAAGGCTCTCTGTCCTCTGACAACATTTATGCTGGACTACATGGAGACGTGTCTGGCACACAAGCTCAACCAGCACAAGGTACCAATAAAAACACTTTAGCAAAAGAAAGAAAAGTGATAACTGTTTTTTGCAGCCTGTATTTGTCAGTCATCTTCTTTACCTTCATTATTTCCCTCTACAGGCTGGTCTAATCCCCCTCAACCACCTGAGAGAGTGACCTATAAATCCAGTAGCAAACCACGAGCTAGATTTCTCAGTGGGCCTGTGTCTTTGTCTATCTGTTTGTATCTCTTTTCTTCCTGCATAGCTTCTGTGTGATTTGGTTTTACATTAAGTTATTCCTCTTCATAACACATTTTTTTCTCCCAAAAGTATCCCACAGTTGTGAATATTTTACTTTTGCTTTACATTATTCACCTATATTCAATCTCCAATCTTTTTTTCATATTGTTTTTTCAAACCCTTTCAAAGGATTTTAAGGATTTCTTTCTAAAGCTTTTTCTACATGCTGTTGGCACATTTACAACAACAACAACAACAACAAAAAAATAGATCTGATATGCATCTATACTTTAAGTATTACACTAATGATCAGTTATTTTGTAAAAGCTGTGTTCTTTCCAAGTTTTAATGTTTTGATGATCAATGTTTGTTTCAGCTGTAACATGTGTTACTGCACATTTCAATATGTAGTGATAAAGTTATTATCTATAATATTCATATACTTTAAAGTTTATCACGTCTTATGTTAAACCTAAAGTAAAGGAAAAACAAAAGGTTAGCACTTGAATTCATCCTTCTGATACAGTTTTAATGAAATTTAGAGCCAACAAAAACTTACTGAATGTGATGATTCAGATACTTCCTGTATGTTTTTTATTAAGTGTTTGGTTTTCAGAGGACCACAATGGAAAAAAGCTCTTGGCTCTCTAGTATTTCTATCTTGGAAGATGATACTTGACTGAAGTGATAATGCTGCTCTTGAGTGTGTCATCACCAAATTCATTGAACACAGTTCAAAGGATTATTCATGTTTCACTATGGTTAAAATTAAATATCAGGTCAAGACAGGCGATAAATTGATCTTCACATGTGCTTTCTTGATCTATTAGATCAAAGTCTGTTAACATAAATTATAATTTGATAACGTAAAGAGACATTCAAGTCCTTAAGGGGTATGAATACTTTGGCTAAGAACTGTAAAACACTATGTTGTTTCATAGTAGGATATTCATTCCTATGATTCAACTTGCAATGCATATACTAAGGTCTGTTCATAGCGTGCAGCAAATTGACATATTTTTGCCTGTCCCTATTAGTTTCTGTTTGCTCTGCTTATGCTCTAGAAACAACTCTTGTCATGGTTCTTAAATGCATGTATGGTCATCATATTTCAGAGGCCTGTTTCCGCCTGTACATGTTTTATGTTTTTATGCTTTTCCTTAATTTGTCCGTTATTTTGCATAGCACTCGATCTCTAAGACTCAATTTGGACAGCTATTTGCCTAAAGTATTTTCTATTCTACAGGGTCAACGCTGAAAAGGCTGTGTATTGGCAAAGAGAGAGGCAACAGTATGTGAAATTACAGTTTATTACTCTACATGAATTCAAATCAAATTCCTTTTATCCCTCAAGTCACCTTAATGACTATTACCTAAACATTTTTTTTTTTTTGTCAGGGTCTGGGGCCTCAGCATCAGGAACTTTCAATCAGTCACAGCAAATGCATAGCGCTACACCACCTCCTCAACAGCCTGTTGTTGGCTTGGCTCAAGCTCAGGCTAACAACAGCAATAACAAAACAAGTACATCTATGAATCCCAGTGATAATAACCTGCCTGAAGACCTCCAAGGTCTGATGGACGACTGGGCACAGGAGGTTCTGATTGTGACCCACCGGCCGTGTACGGACTCTCTGAATGTCCGTGGGCAGCAGCCGTGCCCTCGGGTTGTGCCTCAAACACTTGAACTGCCACTTCAGGCTTCAAATGTGGGTTCTGTGATACTTTCAGAAATAACTGGGATGCTATAGTTATTTACAGTTTTCTATTGACTGTTTTTCCTTACCTTTTCAGGCACCACCGTGGACGTTACCCAGTCCAGAGGCTTGCGCCAAATCCTGGCCTGACAGCCCTGAGGCTACAGGGATGACCAGCCCTCCTGCAGGACCCTTTCACACTTATCAGCTACATTCTCCTGCTGCATTCACAGCCTTGCCCTCCCCTCTTTCCTTCAATCAGTGGCCTGGGTTTTTCTTTCCGGTTTCCACAGGCGTTTTTGCCTTTCCTGCCATGCCCTCCACCCACTCCAGCCCTGTTTCATCCCCATCTCATCAGCTGGCTGACCCCAAGGCAAAGACACTCTAATCTGGGCAGCATCGTGTCTTCCAACTCCGTTATCAAAACCTTAACTTATAATACAGCTGCTGTAGTCAATATTATGTGCATAGAGTGTATATATTTAACCAGCATGTATTTAATATGTATATACCCATCTTTGCTCTTTATATGTATTCCCTTTGTTTTATTTGAGTCATCATACTTTATGTTCATTATGTAGTTAAAATTCTTCAAGTTTCATTTAAGGACTTAAATTAGCCAGATCAGCCTTGAAGTGCAGAAATCTGTCATTGTTTATTAATGTACATTCATGTTCACAGAATGTCCATAATGTAATGTTCATTCATTTTGTACTTCATGTAGTTGCTCATTTCACCTCATATATTTATATATAGAAGCTGCCATGTGTATATATTATTTTTTGTTTTAATGTACAATGCGTATGTGTTTGTACAGTTAAGAAAAGGATAATAATGGTTAGGTGTTGCAGCTGTGGATATTAGTGCTGCACCTTATCAGCAACCATTTTTGCCATCACTGTGAAGACTTGACCTCCTGGTCAGTAGGACCTGTTGCTTTGCTCTGCTTTCTTAGCTAAGTATACAGAGATGCTTCATTCTTCATCAGTTAGATACTTCCAGCACAAGCGCTTGTGTTATTCTTAAAAAAAAAATGAATGAGCTTGAACTTTATCCTCAGGTGCAAAAACACCTGTGAGAGTGCCTTGAATAGCAGTTGCCGTTTTCAGAAGACAAGAATTTCAATTTAAAGTGGATATTAGAATTAATCAATTCCTTGCAAACATTTCTGACCTTTGCTTCGTTCAGCTCTCCCACCAGATCCCTATAACATTCACCCTGCGTTGCAGGTAGAACTTTTGAGTAACATGTCAGAAGCATATAGTTTTTGCACGCTTCTTAAAAGTATCTGCACATAATGGTCACCGACTTCAACTGGGTCCTTTCAGCATAGACAAGCATTAAACAAAGATCCTTGCTTAAATTCACCTGTAGTCATTTTGATAGATTGTTTTCTAATCTTATTCAGTTAGCCACCACCTCCATCTCCTCCAATTAAAGAAGTAACACACACTTTCAAGAAATTTGTCCAAATGACATCATCATATCAAACCTTGGGGGTTCTAGTTCTCACATTGGGAGTGTTAGACGTTGGAATTAATGCCTTCAGAGATATTGTATCATCAGCAAAAAAAAGCACAATTTTTATCAAATCAGGTAAAATGAAAATGTTCCTCTATTTTGTTTCAATTTATAGATATAATTGTGTATAGCTGCAAATTTCCAACACCAGTCTAGGGCACCTAGACCAAAACCCTGTCTGGTTTATGCATGAAGTTGTTTCAGATTGGTGCATGTGGAAAATAAAACCCATCCAAGTTCTCTGCAATTGTGAGGGTAGAATACAATGAATACATGAACAAAATACCAGTATAGTTTATGTTTAAGGAGAACGTAGGGATTAATGTTAGGCAACTAATGTCAGCATCTAAAAACTGCAGCTGAAAACATCTCTAATATTTTGATCATCATGGTTCTTAATACACATCAATGGTTGTGAGTTAAGTCCTGAAGCCAATCTGAGCTCTTAGTTTCCTCTGATAATAAACAAATCAAAACATCACTATTAGATACAGAAATTTAAGTTCTTTTAAATAGAACCCTGACTAAGAAACATGTTCCATACAACATTGAGGAGAAGAAAGGTAAAAATTTGATCAAACATCAGGGACAACTTGCTAAAAATGAGATATACCACTCTAACTCAGCAATGCCGGCCTAATAAATGGCTTAGAGTTTACAGGTCTGAGATTAATCACAGAATACATATAATTTAAATAAACTATTTCACGTACATATCTAATGTGGGTTGGGAGTTTTTCTATCTAAACTTTAAATCATCTTAGTCTAGCACCTCCTGGCGTAAAACTTATTCACAAAACTACCCCAATAAGGCGTGCTTCTACAGCCCTTAAAGCTTGTTCTTATTCTTCGCTGAGGTCATCTGATGTCAGCGGGTTTTCTTCCCAAATTTAAGATTGTCATCTTAGCAGTGAGAACCAGCCAAAAGTGGAAAACCAGGTTTTTAAATAATTTTATAAAAAATAATAATAATAATAATAATTTACCTGACCCCATATAAAAAAAGAGGTGTTCTATAGGCTTTATAGTTTAGTATGGCACCCTTGGCAGTAAGAACTTTTTAAATTGAATTAGAACCAGAATCTCTTCCATTGCTGTAAAGGAAGTTTGGCCTTAGCTTCTTCACAGACCTGTTTTAATAAAGCCTTATAAAAAGGCCTATGTCATGGACAGCCTGTTTAAGGTCATGCATCTTAGTTCTGTCTAAGTTTGATCTTTGGCTTGGCCAGTCCAAAACCATTTAATTTTTTCAGTTTGTAGCTCTATAGAGGTTGACTTATTGAATGCTTCAAAATTAGATCACAAACAGATGGCCAGAAATGTTTGCTATAGTTAGAGAGCAGGAAAAAAAATTGACCATCACCTTACACCTTTTTTATTAATGATGTGGTACTTTCACACCATATTTAAGAGGATGCAAACCCTAAAAAAAATGTAAATTTTCCTTCACAGTCCAAAGAATATTATCATCCAAATTGTGGAGAATCATTTGGACGACCTTAAGTACTGAGGACAATAATAATATCACAAAGGCCTATTTTAGTTTGGATAGATATTTTTAAAGAATAAAATCATAACGGGGGAAATTACATTTTTAGAGCACTGTCTTTGATCTGAGTGGATTAGCTTCTCTTTTTGCTTGTTGTTTTGGGAATAATGCAAAAAAAAAAAAAAAAAAATTCTTCCTCGAAACACAGCATCTATATTTTTTGATACCCAAAGAGATCCAATTTGGCCTAATTTAAGTACATGGTATTCTACCAGCATCACTGGCTTGGCTAACATTAAATTAGATTCTATATGCTTTTTCTTCATTAATGGAGTCTTGTGCAGCTTGCTATTCTAAAGTCTTCCTAAGGCTTTCAACAAGATGTGCTTTGTTTTTGCAGAGCTTTTTAGATTTGTTTTTACAGATCTTTCAGAAAACTGGAACAGGGTAACTGGTCCTAGCGGGTTTATGTTGAAATATTTATATTTCCACTTCAATATTATGGCTCCAATTGTGCCATTTAAAACATTCATAATATCAAAGATGAATAACTTGCTTTGGTTTATTTTGATGTGTGGATAGCTGAGTTGTTTTTAACATCTGCTGTCACTTTTCCCTATCAATAAGATTAGAAATTTTTTCACTAAGAAAGTGGGTTTAAAAGTTGTTTTTTCCAGTGTAAGTAATCATTTATCTGCAACGTACCAGGCTTGATTTCAGTTAAAACTAAGTGGATTTCTGTAAGCTCCTATTCAACTCCAAATATTTATGTAGAATAATGCAAACAGTTGAGCCTTTATTTTATTATGGATTTTATTATGGAGGAAAGCTGCTCTTTACAATAGGAAGCAAACCCTTACTTGTCACCTTTCACCAAACGTCACCCCAAGCCTCTCAAAAGAAGATTGACTGAACTATCAGTGTTGTTATGCGAGTCACACTACAACAAGCTGTAATCCATCAAAACTCTAAATGCGAGCTCCCTAATCTCCATAGCCTGCTGGATTTCACTGATGCTAAATTGGTGCTGGATAACGTGATGACCGACTGTGGGATATTTTGATTAAATCCATGTAATGAAACCTAATGGACTTAATACAGAAGTAAAACCATCTTTGTGATCATATACCTCTTCTCATGCAATATGTAGCTTTACATACTGTTGCCTTCCTGGAACTGGAGAGATTATTATGTGAATATTATTGGATTATTGATGTTATTTTTGTTTTAAATACTGTTAATAAAATAGAAGATTGTGAAGACTTTCTCAAAGTCACAGCTGCTTGAAAATGTAAAATGTACAAATATTTAAGTTAAAGTTTACTGTTCAGGGATTTGTTTTAGGGGGGGTGTTCTTTGGGTCAATGCTCACAATATTGGTCCTCCAGTTTATTTATGCCCCCCTCCAAAAAGTTTACTTTCTCTGTTTTTCTCTGTTAAATGTGGTAAATACAAAAATATATAAATCTATAAATATGCTCCTCTAATCCTAGGGGCCACCTGCCTTGCAGTAAAAATTCGGTAGATGACCAGCTTCTTTTCCATTCAGTGCAGACTGAAACAGATTCATTCCTAAAGCTAATTATTTCCTTAAATCATATCAATAGTCCAGTATCACACCAGATAAGTATAATTTTTATAATTTGTTTATCAGTGTTTCCTTCCCCTACAAAATTATAAATCTCGTTGTGAGCATTATAACAGTATTTCCTAGCTTTTCTTTACCAAAGCAGAAACTCTTGAATGTTTTTTTTTTTTTTGTTGGGGGTCAGGGGGTCTCCTATGCAGTCTTTCCGTTGTGCTTTACACTAAAACTTGTGTCTTTAATCTCTTTAATGCTTGCATTCAAAGCTTGGTGTATTATTGCTTTTGCCTGCTGTGTCACCACCTATCCCAGCACTAATTAGTACTCCAAGAAAGAAGCTAGCTGTATATACTTGAAGAAATAAATTTTCCTTGACACCATAAATTATTTTCTGCAAGCTGGTTTGTTGTGTTACAAACATATTACACAGTGGAAAAACTGGACTATCGATGTCCATAGTAAAGCGCATATTTACAGCTGTGCTGTGTTATATTAAACATTTTTGTGGAGGGGGGGTGGATAATGTGTGGGATTTTCTGTCATGGATACAAGAGAGTGGGCTAAAGACTATCCATAAACATTCAGTTTGCTGTGTTATAATAATCTTTATCATTCATAAAAAAAACTTATTAGACCTTAAACTACTTAGGTTGTTGAACATTATATGCATACTTCATTAATAGTAGCTAGTTTGTCCTACTCATATTATAATCATCTTTATTAACAAATACCACATGTTAAAATTACCTTTGGTTGGAGAAAATGGAAAGATACTGGGAAGCCAAGACTGTGTTTAATAAATGGAACAAAACACCTGTAACTGGGCTGAATTAGAAGAACCAGCATTTATAGATTAGAAACTTGCCAATTAAACAGTCTATTAGATAACACCCCATGTGGTAACACATCGCGCTACTAAAGTGTGAGGAAGTGGATGCTCCTTGCACGAGTGGGCCAAAGATATAAAAGTTTATGGGATTCATGATTCAAGTTCTTTTTAAAAATTCTGCCATCATGTTGGCAAGAGCCTTAGTCCTGATTTATCTACCCCTTCCTCTGCCTGGCTTAGAATAAACATTTTTTTGTGGTAAGTTGTTTTGGAAAATCGTCCTTTTAGTTTCAGAAGCTCAGAACATAGGACCCAGAATTTAAGTAGATAACAAAAGCTAATGACCGTGTAAGTCACTAACCTGATAAAGTTTAGTCTGAGCCTAGAAGACAGAATAAAGTCTAGAGGGATTATTTCTCAGTAGCTTGCGGCAGAAGCCGCTTCCAGAGTTCCAGGAGAGAAGCAGAGCAACAATGAGCAGAAGCCAGAGGATGCAGAGGAGCAGAAAAAATCTGGAGGGATAATCCGAAGGCAGAGTCGAAGCAGGAACAGGTTTCCAGGCAAGAAGATCAGAAGTCCGAAGAAGAGCCGAAGGGATATCCAAGCGGGGGTTAGAAGACAGGTCCAAGGTCATTAGCAGGCAGAATCCAGATAACACTCCAAAAACAGATCAGGTAAATGAGCAGAACTGGGGCAATCAAAACTCAGAAGTCCGAGGACAGAAACCATTTAGGATCAGATAATCAGAAACACACATATTGCTAGAAAACTCTCACACTTGGCTTGAATAATCTGGCACAGGTGGCTGGAAACACATGGCTTAAACATAAAGCAGAAACAGGTGAATCTGATGAGTGACAATGAGTGCTGGGCGAAGCTAAGCAGATAGGAAAAAAGAGCCAAATACAGCCATCAGTGCCAGGATCATAACATGTAGGAGGAAATTGGTATTACTGTGGATCATTTCTGGGGTAAAGAACTTTGAGAACTGTAGAGGAAAAGTCTGATCTTTGAATAAACAGCTGGATCTTGAAAGTCAGCTTCACCTTCTTTGGATCAAATCTGTTCTGAGGTATCATTGGAAGAACCACAGTCCTGCTAACTAGCTTCAGACTTTTCTTGCTTCAGCTGCTGCACTATCAAACAAACAGAGGTTCATTTCATTTATATAGCAACAATTTACATGTCATCTCAAGGCACTTTACAGTTTACCAGATCACACAGTCAAATTGATTCACACTTTTCTATCTAAGGAAAACTACTTGATTGGGTGTTCTTGGGTGTTTTTCCCTTCTAGATTCTGAAGAGTGCCTGGGAACAGCCTGAGAAGAGCCTCCATTCATGCAGAGCTTTTGTTTCTATTGGCGTGGTACAGCATCAACCCCCCCCAGGCCAACAGCACCGTCCGGGACTGCTGGACTCAGCAAGACCCCGTCAGAATGATGGCGCAGCAGTTACAGTACATACCTCCTTTTTTGAAGAGAGTTCAAGTCCGAAATTATCCATTTTGTTTTCCAATGAGCGGATGTTGGAAATCAGGAATGATGGAAGTGGTGGTCTGTGGGGATCTTTCTTTAACTTCGCAGTTAGCCCCCCTCTGCAGCCCGCTCGGTCAAAAATGTCAGTATTTAAAACATTTTGTGACCGTAGCTCCAGCAGGTGTTGCCGATCATAGATGCGGATTTGATGTCTAGTTTGTATTATTTTAAGCCGCATATTTTGTGAAATTGTCGAGAGGAGCTGCTCTTGGTCACTGCCCTGGAGCGCCGCTATATTTTATCAAAATTCTGCTGTCTGTCTGAAAACGTGTTCTATGTTTTTATAGAATGCACAAGACTAAAGACAATTTTAGCCTTTTAATTTGTGTTTTTAGACTTTTTGGGACATTTTTACCAACGCTCTTTTTGTAGGAGAAGTTTAGTATAACAGAAGAAATAAGCCGAAGGCCCAAATTTAAAATTTTTTAAACAGTGAAGCCAAGATGGCCGTTTATCTGTCCCCTAGAGATAGTCTGCAGGAGGAGCTCACCTTGATGCCATGGCTCTGTGGAAGTGCAACGTTAAAGCCAGAATAAGTCTGGAGTTTTACTTCCAGAGTGCAAACATTGAGAATTTTATTCAGTTGTGGGGTTTTAACATTCTATGTACTTTGTCAGATGAGGGAAAACTACATTTAACAAGCTCTTCATTGAATGATTTTTAGTTTTTTTCTAGTTTTTACCTTAATAGTGATTTTTAACTGACACTTGTTTTACGTCAATTGTTTATTTGTTTTGAATTGTGTAAATATAGTGTTGTTAAAAGTCAAAAAGTCTTCTTCTTCTTCCTCTCAGATGAAAACACAGAAGCATGGTGGAGGCCGCAAGTGAAATGGAGCTCTTTCTGTAAATTGACAGACTACAAAATTGTAGTAGCCATGTTTTCCTCAGCCATGTCATTGTCCAAATACGTTATCGCATTTTCTTTTTAGGCTTTCCGCACAAAAAATTGCACAAACTGCCAAAGCAGCGCCTTTTACTCTAGTGAGCTTCATATTTAACAGGAGGCATTGACCCTTCCGTCTTTTTTGTCTTCTACTCATTTGGCTTCCAGATAGACAAGTTCAAGTAGCGCTATCTCACTGCAGAGCTGAGTCCGACGTGGTTTTTACAAGTACAGTTTGAGAAGGTATCGAATCAGAGCTTTGGGGCTCGCAATGCGAGAAAATACATTGTGTGCTGTGAACTTAGCCCCTACAGTTTCGTCATACAGTGTGAGCTGCAGCTGCTTGCATCGAATGAAAAAATCATACAGTGTATGCCCGGCTTTATAGTTAGGTCTACGTCTTCTTACAAAACAAAAGAGTTAAAGGTTAAAAACCTTTAATTTATCAGCTGACCTTCAGTCCTTCAAAAACAAGGAGTGTGGCAGTTTACAGTTATCATTAAGATAAACCCTCTTATAAAGAAGTTATGGAATTACTTTTTTCTATAGTAATAGTGGCCGAGTGTGTTAAAGAAGTAGATGTTGCAGGGGTCTCAGGGCTTTTAAAGTCAGTTGTTCTTGATTAAAAAAGCAACACTTTGAAATATGGTTAGTTCTTTGTTCGACTGCCTCTAGTGATTTGCAACTGTTTTACTATTTGCATTATTTTCTTTCTGTGATTGCACCATTTTGTTTTTGCTTGTAGCATTTATTTTTGTGGTTTCTGCATATTTTTTGTTAGCATTTACTTTGCTGATTGCAGGTTTTTGCTTCTATTTTTGTTTACAATTTTTTTGTTTGCAGCACTTTTCTGTTGCGCTTGTTTTTTTTTTTTTTTTATGCCGGCGTGTTTTGGACTTTGCATCATATGTGTGTTTGAAGTGGGTTTTCACCTGTTTGCAGGTTGTTTTTTTGTTTTTATGTTTTGCATTTGTTTTTTATGCTTGCATGCCTGGAGTTTGCATCATATGTTTTTGCAGCTTGTTACATGATTTACTGCACCTGTCAACCACTGTACAAATGCCTTTTTGATAATTTATTGAATACACTTATTTATTTTCATTCTTTAAACTCTCCAAATTAAATACATTTATCAAACTGAAATTAGAGACAAATCCAAATTTACATTAAGACTTGTAAGTGACCATTAAATATACAGGTTTTATTTATACCTAATTAGATATTTTTTTTAGCACAACCCTCTTTCGGGATAATGAACTCAAGGTCACAGACTGCACTCTTGATATTCTATGCAAATAGTGAAGATTACACACAAAGCAGAGTTACCGAAAATGTTTTCGATATTCACAATCTTTTTCTGTAGAGAATGAGTAGGTTGCCAAAGGAGCAGTTTTAGAGCAAGAGGGTTTGCATTAAAGAGTGCAATGGTATGGCAATAGTCGACTCACTTTCCCTGTACTCTGAGCCAGAATGGAAAGAACCATAGAGAAACTTATTTTCTCAGCTACTGCTGGCTTTGTCCACAGAACATCAGAAAACTGTATATTCTCAAAGAAGAAAGATCTACTCCAGATAAAATGTATGTATCGAATATATACAGAATTCCGAGAGTAATCTAGAAACTTTGAGAGGGCTGACATATTTGGCAGACATTTCCTACAAATTGCAAGAGGGTGAACCTTTATTAAAAAGAAAGAAAAATAGGTATGAATCAACTTTAAACATTGAAGACTAGGATTATTTCATCCATCCATCCATCCATCTTCCTCCGCTTATCCGGGGTCGGGTCGCGGGGGCAGCAGCTTAAGAAGGGAGGCCCAAACTTCCCTCTCCCCAGCCACTTCTTCCAGCTCTTCAGGAGGAACCCCAAGGCGTTCCCAGGCCAGCCGAGAAACATAGTCTCTCCAGCATGTCCTGGGTCTTCCCCGGGGCCTCCCCCCGGTGGGACGTGCCCGGAACACCTCACCAGGGAGGCGTCCAGGAGGCATCCTAAACAGATGCCCAAGCCACCTCAACTGGCTCCTCTCGACGTGGAGGAGCAGCGGCTCTACTCCAAGTCCCTCCCGGATGACCGAGCTTCTCACCCTATCTCTAAGGGAGAGCCCAGCCACCCTACGGAGGAAACCCATTTCGGCCGCTTGTATCCGCGATCTCGTTCTTTCGGTCATGACCCAGAGTTCATGACCATAGATGAGGGTAGGAACGTAGATCGACCGGTAAATCGAGAGCTTCGCTTTTTGACTCAGCTCTCTCTTCACCACGACGGACCGGTACAGCGCCCGCTTCACGGCAGACGCTGCACCAATCCGCCTGTCGATCTCCCGCTCCCTTCTTCCCTCATTCGTGAACAAGATCCCAAGATACTTAAACTCCTCCACTTGGGGCAGGACACCCCCCCTGACCCGGAGAAGGCACTCTACCCTTTTCCGGCTCAAGACCATGGCCTCGGATTTGGAGGCACTGATCCCCATCCCGGCCGCTTCACACTCGGCTGCGAACCGATCCAGCGAGGATTATTTCAGGTTTTTATTAATCATGATTTTCCTTATATCATTCATCAAAATAGCTAAATAGTATTGTAAAATGTACAGTGAGTACCGGTAGATAATATTTGCACAATTGAACTTTTCTTACTATGTGTGACAGCAACTTAGTCCTTTAATAAAATATGTTTATTTACATAAACAGACAAAACTAAAAAAAAAACAATGGTGGGTTATAAAAAAAAAAAAAGATCCATGAAATTAGTCATTTTGAGTTTTAAACTTAGTGCCAATAGTGAAGTAGTTGTCTATTATTGTAATCTTAGGGATCCATTTTTGAATTCTATTTGAATCAGTAAGGGAAACTTGTAATACCTTTATTAAGTCTTCTAAGGAAGTCATTATGAATTCTTAGAATGGCTCAAGAAACAGCCCGCGAAGGGGTTCTGGCTCGGGAACTGGAGATGGTGGAAGAAAAGGGAAAACCTCTTTCTCACCATAAAAAACTAAAAAAACTCAGATACTCTAACTCATGGGGAATGTGAACAAAATATTTGAGATGATCTGGGGCCAAATGATTGTTTTAACGCACTGAGAGGCGGTCAGAACTGGGAATCATGAAGGAGGCAGCTGAGACTACAAAGGAAACTAAGCTGGAATGGAGGTAAACCATTGCAGGCATCAGGCTGACCCACTGGAAAGGGAGCTGTGGCCTTTCTCCTCACTTAAAGGTCTGAATAGTTGACACTGCAGAGGGTGAGGAGGGAGTGGAGTCCAGTCCAGAGCAGTGGATAGAACTGATGGAGGAGAGGTAGAACAGGCAGAAGCTCCAGGTGATGTGAGTAATTGTGGTCGAGGTGGAGGAGGCTTACCAAAAAGCTGAGCAAAAGCAGCCTGATCGAGACTTCCGGTTATGGCGTCTGACTGAGCAGCTGCAGGGCTCTGAGCTCCGACCAATATACTCTACATTTAGATATCTAGACCACTGCTAATATATTCTTTGTTCGAGCAAACTCTCTGGGATTCAATTCAACCTGCCAAGATGCCGACTAAACATAAATTAAAAACGAAAACTTCCAGCAAAGAGGGACCCGAAGGCGAGGCCAACAACGAAGTGGAAACCGAGCACATGGAGGAGGCTAACGCTTGCTCCCAGTCTTCTGAAGCTAACCTTCTGGAAGCAATTCAAGCCTTGAAAACTCACTTTACCACGCAACTACAGGAAATTATAACCTCGAACCAAGAAATTAAAGACACAATTGGAGTATTTCTCGAGAGGCTTACCTCTGCAGAATCCCGCATTAGCAACCTGGAAGACGGCGTCGCCTCGTTAACAGGCAAGGAAACATCCATTCAAAAGAAAATCCAGGATCTCACTTTGAAGGTGGACGAGCTTGAAAACAGAAGCCGGAGATCCAACCTGAGACTCGTGGGTTTACCCGAGAAGACAGAACAAGGGGACACCGCTGCTTTTCTGCAAACCTGGCTGATAGAGGTCCTGGGACAGGACGCGTTCCCATCTCCCCCCATTATCGAGCGAGCCCACAGGCTGCATGGTCAGAGTGTTCCTGGCGGCCCGCCACGCGTGATCATCATGAAATTCTTAAACTATCAAGACAAGATGAGAGTGATGACTGCAGCCCGTCTGAAAGGAAAGGTGATGTACAACGGCCGCCATGTGATGTTCTTCCCTGACCTATCCGTGGAGGTGGTGAAACAACGCAAACAATACGACCAGGTGAAACAACAACTCCGTAATCTGAACATAAACTTTGGGCTGATATTCCCAGCAAAAATGAGGATTTCTCACCGCGGTAACAGCTTCCTCTTCCACACGCCAACGGAGGTGGAGGAATTTATACAGAAAACAAGAAAGCAAACTGACGGGTAACCACACTTACACGCTAGATGGCGTCAGTCCAGATTAAT
>NW_015150958.1:297483-307620 GCF_000732505.1 Cyprinodon variegatus
GGAGAGGTAGAACAGGCAGAAGCTCCAGGTGATGTGAGTAATTGTGGTCGAGGTGGAGGAGGCTTACCAAAAAGCTGAGCAAAAGCAGCCTGATCATTCCACTCCACCTTTTTAGGTAGGGCATAAAAAAGGTGAAATTAAAAGTCTAAAAACCTAACCTTAAATTAAATTGCAGAAAAAAAGCTAAATTAATTAAAGAAAAGTATGTTGAGAAAAAAAGCAAAGGTATGTTGATGAGAAAAGAATGTGGTAAAGATGAACAACTTTATTCTTTATTCATTTTGAAACATTTGAAAAATCTTCCTTAAACTAACCATTGTTTCTTTACTCTTATTTCATATATTAATTTATCCTATTTATGTGATTGTTCTACCCCTTTTGGGAGCTTTATTTTTCAGTTATCAGTTGTTCTGTTTTTGATCTTTGGTTTATTTTCCATTATATTCAAGCAGTCTTTAGTTACTCTCTGTTGTGCTTGATACTTGTACTCCACCTCTGCAGTCGCTCAGTGCTAGTTCCTTGTCATTGAGTTTGTAGTTCCTTCCTCGTCCCTGGCTTCCCACATGAGTTGCCGATGCTTTCTCTTTTTTTGGTACTTAGTATTATGTATTTTTGGATGTAAGCCTAAGTTTTCATTAAATCTACAAGATTCACTTCTGTCTCCTGGTCTCTGCCACCTTCTATTATAAAATTGTACTGATAGCACTGTAAGATAAAATAATGCATGTATTCCTGGATGAGGACTTAAATTCACAGTCTAAAATTTTATTACATTGTTGGGCGTGGAGGTAGAGCACATGACCCATATACCACCTGGCGCGGGATCAAGTCCTGGCCCTACTGATCTTTGCTTAATGTCTCCCAATGCTCTTGTAACTCACTTAATTTGTGCATGCTTTCAAAAATAAAGGCACTAGAGCCTAAAAAAATATCTTGAAAGAAGATTTTTTTTAACAAATTGTTGTTTAACTGATAATGAATCTGACTCATATAAGTACACTATCTCTGTACTACTGATTTCTCTTTAATGTTTAAACATGTTCCTGGGTCTGCATGAAAGGGTTTGCTGTCAAAGTCCTGAAAAAGTACACAAGCTGGACATTCAGTGTAAATAGTAAAGGTTAAAAAAACAACTCAGCCTGGGGCAGTTTGTGTGGGTTCGTGATGACTGGAAGGGGTGGAGTTTCTGTCATAAATGTTTTTCTAATGAAAATAGGAGATCTGGAGGTGGAGACTAATAGTAACAACAATGAATTCATATTAGTAGCAGCAAAAGTTGACTTTGGTGGAATCAGACATTTCTGCTGCCTTTTCTTGAATCTGTCAGGAGGTATAATGAGGAGAAAAGGAGAACTCTACCTCTTATGTATTTTCCTGGTTGTGGCTGCTGCTCTACCAGACAAGGTAAAGTCTGATGCAAAAATAACTTTATTGTATTTCTGAAATTTCATAAATAGCTTATGCTTCTATTTTCTCCGACTTCCATTCCTTCAGAATGTTTAAAGTTGTGTATTTGTCATTTTCTTGGGTACCCTTTTTTGTACCAAGAATATACTTGGAAATATGCAGTCACTATTCCTGTTTTTGGTACCCCAATTACACTTAATATTATGGGCTTTTTGATAATCACTGATGGGAATATTTATTTCTTATATTATGTGTAAATGGTGGTGACAGTGATTTTTGTTTTTGTTTTTTAAGCATATGCACTGATCGGTCGATGGCACTTTTTTAATTTTCGTTGTTCTTGTGACAATGACAATAAAGATAAATTGAATTGAATAAGATGGAGAAATAGAGCATCACTCATATTGTGTTCCAGTTACCTTTTTATGTAAACTTTGCATACAAATCAGTTGCCACAAATTCTTAAAAACAGTTTTTGGCACCAGTGACCTTCATTTGACTTTCAGCTGACAGAAAAAGGGGATTGAGTCAGAGGGAAAGGACAGGTTGGAGAGATCCTAAAAGCATAACTGCATCGAGGACTGATGCCTCTGTACAGTATGTGAGTTTGAAGCTCTCCTGCACTACTGACCCCAATAGGCACCTCCGTCCTCCAAAAACCAATCCGGGAGGGGGGCCTCGTAAGCTGCACCACCTAGGGCCAGGGACAGGTGGCAGGGCCCGTGAGCCAACCACTTACCAGGACCAACACACCCCCCCTCTCCGCCAACAAACCCAAAAAATCAAAATATAAAATCTAACCTCCTTGGATAACCATCCTGCCTGTACCATGCTCCCCGGATGGAACCCACACCAGGAGAAGAAATAGACTGGAACCAAGATAGCAAGCCAGACATGGAGCCCTCGAAACATCCACATCTCCACAACCCCTCTCCCCATCTGAGCATGTAATCTCACCCCAAAACTACCATTCAAACCGCTCACAACACACATACGACAAAGAAACCCAGGCTGGGTTTGTCCCAACTCCCCCTTCCTCCCCTCCCCCCCACTAGCAGAGTGCAAACCCCTTGAAGGGGAAAGCATCAGTCATTGGATGGTAATTTTCATTTCCCCCTACAAGCTCAAGAGGCCCAGGATCCCCCAGTGCATCAGAGGCCCTGGTAGGGTCAGAGCTAGGCACGCACCTGCCCAAAACCCATGCAGTACCCCCCACAGAACCTGATCCCCCAACGCCTCACCAGGACACCCACCCAAGGGGGACACACCATAGGAACCCCAAATCCCTGGACATACCCCAGGCCCACCCAGCGAAGCAAAGCTAACAGGCCAGTAACCCACATCTGTCAGCACAGTATCCCCCAAGAGCCCCGTGTGCAGCCAGTACAGACCTCCCAAGTACCACCACCCCTGGCCCAAGTGGGGTCACAGACCACGGGCCCAGACCCACCAGGCACCCCACTCAGAGCCCCCCACCCCCTCTAATTCAATTCAATTAAGTTTATTTATATAGCGCCAATTCACAACACAAGTCATCTCAAGGCACTTTACAGTACAACCAGATCAGTCAAATTGATTGAAAGTTTTCTATCTAAGGAAAACCAGATGATTGCATTGACTCATTGACTCAAATGCAATCCCTCACACTAAGCATGCTTGTAGCGACAGTGGAGAGGAAAAACTCCCTTTTAACAGGAAGAAACCTCCAGCAGAATCAAGCTCAGTGTGATTCTGCCGAGGCCAACTGGGGTTCAAGGTGACAGAAGCAGAGACAAAAAAAGCAGCTGTAAAAGGTGTCCCCACCCAGGAAACATACAGCCAGGCAGACAAGCTCTGAGCTAGCTCCCATGTCACAGGATGAAGAGGGCACATCCAGCCAGTCACGGACAGAGAAACAGGACTACACTGGAAAACAGGCCGATCTCCAGCATCTATAATCAAGGGTGTTAATGGAAGCAGCACAGCTGATATTTCTCTCCAAAGTGGTGTCACAGCCAAACAGGAACAGAAGAGGCAAAGCTACCATGAGAAAATGCAGAGAGAGCATAACGTTAGAGATTGAACTAACAGATTCTGCAGAAAAGGAGAATAGAGAGAGAATGAAGCAGAATGAGGAAATGGGGGTCCCTATGTCCTCCAGAAGTCTAAACCTATACCAGCATAACTATAGAGATAGCTCAGGATAACCTGAGCCTCTTTAACTATAAGCTTTATCAAAAAGGAAAGTTTTAAGCCTAGTCTTAAAAGTAGTAGTAGTTCCTGTGGAACCAACTACCAAAACTGGTAGTTGGTTCCACAGGAGAAGAGCCTGATAACTAAAAGATCTGCCTCCCATTCTATTTTTAGAAATTCTAGGAACCACTAGTAAACCTGCAGATTGATAGCAAAGTGCTCTGTTAGGAACATAAGGAACAATCATATCTCTGATATAAGATGGAGCTTGGCCATTTAAGGCTTTATATGTGAGAAGGAGGATTTTAAATTCTATTCTGGTTTTAACAGGAGAACAGGAGATTTGAAGAGAAGCCAGGATAGGAGAGATATGATCTCTCTTTTCAATTTTCATCAGAACTCTGGCTGCAGCATTTTGGATCAGTTGAAGGCTTTTAACAGGAACAGACGAACATCTAATTGATGGAGCCGATCAAAGGAGCCCAGAGAGATTGATCTGATGCAGTTGCAGATGCTGTCTCAAGAGTAATATGATCCAACAAAAGATCTCTATACTGATTGATACTGAGATTTTTTTTCGCTTTTCCAATTCACAAGAATAGTTTTCTTTGCGATACACAGGGCAGTGAAAACCATGCAATTTTTTTTTTTTTGAAGAGCTCTCCTCATAGTTATCAAGCAAACAAACTGATGTGGAAGGTGAGATTTTACAAGCTCCTTACATATCTGAACCCAGAACCTCTGAACAGGTGTACATAGCCATAACGCATGAATGTAATTGTCAGGATAGTGGCCTGTCAATGACTTTCCAAACAGGTGTGGGTGTATGTGTGTGGCGGTCAGAGCACACATTAGCTCAATGTCATGACCCCCTTTTTATCTTTATTTCATGTTAGCCTGCTTTTAATTTTCTTTTATTGTATTATCTAATTCATGTACAGCACTTTGAAATGCCTATGTAATAAAATGTGCTATACAAATATACTTGCCTTACTTTTCCTAAAATAAAGTGAAAAGGTTATCATATCTGCTGATACAAATATATATGTATTGGCAATGTTATTGGGATTTTTTTTTTTAGTTTCAGATTAAAATATAAGATAAAGGGAACATTACAAATTATTTTACGTTATCATAGTAAAAAAGATGATAGAGATTATAAGTAAATCTAAATCATTAACAAGTAAATACCTGAGCCTTACAAGTGGACATTATTTAAAGCACTAAAAGAGATTTTTTTAATAACTGTAGTTATTTTTTTTATTTTTTATTTTTTTACAATTAAGGGTATTATTTTAGTATTTATTTACATTTATTATAAGTATTGGACAAAGAATAATCAAAGCAGGTATATTTGCAACAACATCAATAAATGCTCCCTCTACAAAAATTTTATTTTCTAAGTTTGGATTTTCTTTTTGTCATGAATATCTATCTCAGATCTCATATATAATCTTGATTTCTCTGTTTAAACAGGATGACTGGGACATTTACAGCTTTCACATCAACTCTACCGTGACCAGTCGATTTGCCACCACCGTCATCACAAGTCGTGTGGCCAATCGAAAGGATGAATCAAAGGAAATTGAATTTCATGTCCAGATTCCCAAGAATGCCTTCATCAGTAAATTCAGAATGTATGTAACACACATTAATATAAAATGTTTGGTATTGAAAATAAACTATTTAACATGTTTTTCTATCCTCCTACTAATGACATACTGTAAATTTAAACTTTAAGTTCTTAAATTTCTAATTTAAAATGTTTGACATGATGCTTTAAACATATAATTATAAACCCATATGAAATCAGGTGCTTTTCTTCATTTTATAAATAGGTTTTGTTATTTTTTTTAACTTTATATTTTATATAATGTCCTAGAGACATATTTTAGAATTTGATTAATTCATCCATCTGTTTTTTTTTTTTTTTTTTTTACAATGCTCATTGACCATGCTTTGTTAAACCATCTAGCTAACATATTTGTTTCTTTTGAAAAATAGGTACAGCTTGGTCAGTAACAGAATAATAAACTATTCACTGCATATAACCTGTGCTACATAGACTACATGAGGATAAACATGTCTTATCCTGCCACACTCTACAAAAATACTTTGTCTTTATTTTCTTTTCTGTGTACCTGTTTCTTTCTTATCATTAGTACGACAAATAAAAATGGTTAGAAGCTGTATGTTTCTCACAATCTATATGTAATGTCTTATCCAATATTATTCAAATTATATAAGAAGGAAATTAAAATATAATTTTAGCTCCATGTGAATTCCTCAAATTTTAGCTCCAACCTCCCTAGTCCCTACTATCTCTTCATTTTTCAATCGGTCAACCTTAATAACACTATGCAGAGTAGGAGAGGAGTTTCAGACTGCTGTGCTGAATATGGACAACCCTCAATGTCATAATGGGTGAAGCCCTCTGTTATAAAAACATGAAACCATATAAAGGTGTGTGCATTGGTACGAGTCACACAGAGTACAACTTAAAATAATACAGAAAACATATTGTTCCCACTAGTGGTTAAAAAGGGGAGGAGGTTCCTATGCGAACTAAATGGTCACTGAAACTTGCTGGTCCTAGTTCCTTCCTTACTGCCAACCCTATTTGGAGAGCACTATTTAAACCATTGGCACATTTCCGCTGTGGCTTTAGTGTCCTTACTAATTTGAGGTATTCAGACTGAGCCTTAGACTTCATCGTACTTGAATAATAAATTTATTTTTTAACTTTGCAGGTTTATTGATGGTCAGGTGTATGATGGAATTGTGAAAACTAAGGAGCAGGCTCAGCAGCAGTACACTGATGCTGTGTCCCGTGGCCAAAGTGCTGGGATTGTCAGGTATATAAACTGATGGATTTCATTTCAGTTATTTGTAGAGGAGTGTTCTTTTTAGATCTTACTTTGTCTATTGCTATATGTCCTTAGACTTAGACAACTTTTATTGTAATTTTGTATACATAGAGTGTATACAAACGATATTTCGTTTTGTACAGCTCTCATAACATTTAATTTTTTTTTTATGTCCATGCTTAAAACATTTTACTGTATCACTGTAAATTGGCATATTTCATGCAAACACTACAATTTGCTTTGCAGCTCTGTAGGGAGAACGATGGAGGAATTTAAAACTTCAGTAAATGTGGCAGCCCACAAAAAGGTGACCTTTGAGCTCACCTATGAGGAACTGCTGAAACGCACACATGGCATATATGAGATGCAGGTCCATGCTCGACCTATGAAGCCTGTCAAAGACTTCAAGGTACATAACTATTGAGAAAACTTATTTGTTACTGTAGAAGAAGCTTCAGTTATAAATGTAATGTCTTTTCTTGTTGATAAGCTTGACGTTTACATCTATGAGAAAGCTGGAATCAGTTTCGTTGATGTGAAAGGAGGACTGAGCACCAAAGCCCTGGCTAATGCCATCACCAAAACACAGACAGATGAACAGGTACAACCTATTCTTGTACTATAACATCTTCAGTTTATTATCTTTACCCAAATGAATAACCCTGCAACGCTGAAAATAACAGACGAAAAAAATTAACAAAACCTAAACAGAAAGATGGAAATTGGTCAGAAGGCTGACAACAGCCCAATTGCAACTCTGATGGATGCACAGGAAAATGTGGTTATAAAATGTGGTTGTTATTGGTTATGTTCTACATGGAACATAACATTTAAAGTATAGGAAAAGGCTTTTACATGAATCATTATGTCCTTATTTTTTTCACATCATCTGACATTTTACCACTAATGTTTAGACTAGACAAATCCAATGTATTTGAGCCACTAATAAAAGAAGTAGAAAAATGGATTACATTAACTAAGTTATTTGGTTTGTAGGCTTGGGTGCATTTTTATCCAACTGAAGACCAACAAAAATCCTGTGAATATTGTGGTGAGGATGGTATGAATGGAGATCTGGTCATTGTTTATGATGTTAAACGAGACACAGGACTTGGAGATATCAAGGTAAAATAATCCAAATTTAGAGCTTTCAATAGTATTGTGCTATGAGATAATAATTTTTTCACAATCATACAAATCCTTGTTAATGATCTTTTTTAACAAGTGCTGTTTAATTCTACTTTATTCTAGTTGACTTCGGATGGTTACTTTGTCCATCACTTTGCTCCAACTAATCTTACCAGAATACCAAAGAACGTTGTATTTGTTATTGATCAAAGTGGCTCAATGAACGGCAAGAAGATGGAACAGGTAGAGTAATTCTAAGTAACGTTCTTTGTATTCATGCTTCAGGTGATCAATTCAAGAAAAAATAAAACATAAACTCTTATATGTTATTGCTTAATTTCTATCAATTTCTTCCTGTGCAGACCCGAACAGCTTTACTGCATATTTTGAATGACCTGGCAGAAAATGACTTCTTTGGTCTTATCACTTTTGACAGTGAAATATTTCACTGGAAACGAGAACTTGTTCAAGCCACAAGTGAAAATCTGCACTTAGCCAAAGAATTTGCACGTAATATTGTAGATAGAGGAGGTAAGAGGACTCTCTGAAATGTAATCTTAACATCTATCAGAAGGATTGTAGTGTAACAGCTATTCTTTTTTTAGCTACCGACATTAACGGAGCAATTTTGGAAGGAGCTCGCATGCTCAATGCACACCCCAGAGAAGGTTCAGCCTCCATTCTTATTCTACTCACAGATGGAGACCCAACCTCAGGTTAAAGAACACACAAACGCACAGAGCCGTAAAATAGATCATTCCAGAAAAGGAAATGAATGGTGCTATATTTGATTTTTGATATACTTACTATGTTTGATAGTAAGTTGTGTAATTACATAATAACATACTCGCCCTTGATCTTAGGTATCCTGTGATTTAATTAATTTCCCTTTGTGATTAATAAAGTATGTTTGAATTGCACTTGCATTGAATTTTGAAACTCTTAGAAAGTTACAGTACAGAGTTAGCAAATTCAGTGGTGTTTTCTTGTTTTCATAAACTTTAATTAAGTGCGTCCTTAATTCTTAGTTCTGTCATGACTAATCAAAGTCAACACATTAACTGATGTGGTGTTGATCTTTTTGAATGTGTTCAATGTGTGTGCTTCCACCCATCCACATTTATTAATTTATTCCCCTACATCTGAGCAGTTATTTTGTGCTCTGTTGCAGTATTAACTGTTATTTTACAATTTGTCATAGTGAATTACTAGAGTATATGGCCCATGCTAATCACTCCAGCATAAAATGCTTTGGGAAAAAAAAAGTGAAAAATGCCATATTCTTTTTAAAAATGCTGTTCTTGAACTATGTATTTTACATTACTCCTCTTGTTTGGTTGTGATCTAATAACAAAAATACCCATGTACTGTGTTGTTTCAGGTGTGACAAATCCTCAACGTATACAATCCAATGTAAAGCAAGCAATTGCAGGGAAGTTTCCTCTCTATTGTCTTGGTTTTGGGTTTGATGTCAACTTTGAATTCTTGGAGAAAATGTCACTCCAGAACAGCGGTCTGGCAAGAAGGATTTACCAAGACTCTGATGCTGATTTACAGCTGAAGGTATTTTCCTCAAAGTTTGCATACTTGGCTTACAGTGTCTTGCAAAGCAATTTGAAGCCTGTTGATATTTTGTGAAGAAACAACCATAACATCAAGATATTGGGATTTTATTTGACAATGGAGCACAAAGTGATCCATAAAGAGTGATGATAAATTGCTAAAGCTAAAAGTACTCAAATCAATTCAGTTTATTTATACAGCATCATTTCATAATACGTCACTCTTAAGGAAATTAAACCAGATCGTAACAGTCAGATTGGTTCAAGGCTTTCGATCTTAGGAAAACCAGCTGATTGCATGGGCCATGCATGTAGCGACAGTAGAGAAGAAAACTTCCTTTAACAGGAAGAAACCTCAAGTAGAACCAGACTCAGTGTGAACGCCATCTGCCGAGGCCGAATGGGGTTCATGAAGACAGAGGCAGACATACAGAAAGAAGAAGAGATAGAAAGGGCAACTGTCAACCAGCTCCAGAACCAGAATCAGAATCAAGTTATTTGCCAAGTAGGTTTGCACTTACAAGGAATTTGACTTGGTGTTGTTGGTGCAGACAAAAAACAAAATAAGATAGAATATAGAAGCTATATACAAACAGTAGACTGTGCGTTAATGTAACACAGAAATCCTGAATGGGGGAGAGAAACATTGTCCAGTGTCACGGGCGGCTCTTGGCCTTGTTGATAAGGCCGGTTGCAGATGGGAAAAAACTGTTTTTGTGACGGGAGGTTCTGGTCCTGATGGACCGCAGCCTCCTGTCAGAGGGAAGTGTCTGAAATAGTCTGTGACTGGGGTGCGAAGGATCGGGCTCAATCTTCCCTGCACGTCTCAGAGTCCTGGAGGCGTGCAGCTCCTGGAGAGATGGGAGGTCGCAGCCAATCACCTTCTCTGCAGACCGGATGACACGCTGCAGTCTGCTCTTGTCCTTAGCGGTGGCACCAGCGTACGAGATGGTGATGGAGGAAGTGAGGATGGACTTAATGATGGAGGAGTTTGAACGAAT
>NW_015150958.1:307727-314811 GCF_000732505.1 Cyprinodon variegatus
AGTGTCAATGGTGGAGTCACAGAGGGTGATGTTGGTAGCTGGGACTGCGCTCTTTCTGAAGTCCAAAACCAACTCCACTGTTTTTAGAGCGTTGAACTCAAGGTTGTTCTTCCTGCACCAGGTCACCAGATGGTCAGCCTCCCACCTGTAGGCGGACTCGTCACCATCGGAGATCAGTCCGATGAGAGTGGTGTCGTCCGCGAACTTCAGGAGCTTGACAGACTGATGACTGGAGGTGCAGCTGTTGGTGTACAGGCGGCCTCATCAAGGAAACACACAGCCAAGTAGACAAGGTCCGAGCCAGCTCCCTTGTCAGAGGATGAAAATGAGCACATACAGCTAGGCACAGTAAAAGAAAAACAAGACCAAATTGAGAAATAGACCAAGCTCCAATATTTATAAACAAAATGTGTTGGGTGCAGCAGCACAACTCATCTTTCACATCCATACCGGAACAGACCAGAAGAAACCACAACGATTTCTTCTGGTTGATTCTTCTGGACGATTTCCCATTCTACTTTTAGAAATTCTAGGAACCACTAATAAACCTGCAGATTGAGAGAGAAGTGCTCTGTTAGGATGATAAGGAACAATCATATCTCTGATATAAGATGCAGCTTGGCTATTTAAGGCTTTATATGTGAGAAGGAGAATTTTAAATTACATTCTAGATTTAACGGGCAGATAAACGAGGATAGAAGAAATATGATCTCTCTTTATGATTTTAAATAGAATACTGGCTGCAGGATTAATGTGTGTGGACTTTTTGATAGTACAGAATTACAATAGTCCAGCCTTGAAGTAACAAATGCATGGTCTAGTTTCTCAGCATCACCCATGGACAGGATTTTTCTAATATTTGCATTATTCCAGAGGTGAAAGCAGGAAATTGTAGAAATCTCTTTGATAAGGGATTTAAATGACGGGTTCTGATCAAAAATAACACCAAGATTTTTTACTTTAATATCTTAGATCAATTTAAAACCCTCCAAATGAAGTGATTCATCTTCTTTTGCACAGACCCTGACCAAAAACAACAACTTCTGTTTTGTCTACATGAAGAATTAAAAAGTTAAAAGTCATCCAGGTTTTTACGTCTTCAAGACATACCTGTAGTCTATGTTATGGCTTAATTTCATCTGTTTTTATAGTAAGATGAGTATCATCAGCATCAGTATCATCATGAGTATCAGTGCAAAGTAATCCCATACTGTCTAATCATTCAACCTATTGGGAGCATATATATATATATAGTAAAGGGAATTTGTCCAAGCACTGATCCCTGTGGTACTCCATAGGTAGCCCTGGAAAATGAAGAAAAGTTATCATCAATTGGAATAAACTGCAATCTGTCAGATGAATAAGATAAAAACCACCCTTGTGCAGTTCCTTCAATTCCTACAAAATATTGAAGTCTTTCTAAAAGAATAATATGTATTAAATGCATAACTGTATTAAATGCAGCACTGAGATTTAACCGGACAAGTACAGATACAAGTCCATTATCTGAGGCCGTTAGAATATCATTAGTGACTCAAAGCTGTTTCTGTGCTATGATGAGCTCTAAACCAGGTTAAAACTCAATTACATTATAGAGTAATTGGTTACAAACTGTCCTGGTAGTGGCGCAATAGACCAACTCCATACCCTTTATTTGGTGCTTGAGGTTCCGTGGGTGTTCCCTCAACCAGTCCACATGTGTTTTGTGGATCTGGAGAAGGCTTATGACCGTGTCCCTCGTGGTGTCTTGTGGGGGGTGCTCCAGAAGTATGGGTTCTGGGGCCCTCTGTTAAGAGCTTTACGCTCTCTGTATGACCACAGCAGGAGCTTGGATCGCATTGCCGGCAGTAAGTCTGAGCTGTTCCCGGTGCATGTTGGTCTCTGCCAGGGCTGCCCTTTGTCACTTGTAATGTTCATTACATTTATGGACAGAATTTCTAGGCGCAACCGGAGGCTGTCCGGTTTGGGAACCTCAGGATATCGTCGTCTGCGGGTTGTAGATGATGTTGTCATTTTGGCCTCATCAAACCAGGACTTCCAACGTGCACTGGGGCGGTTTGCAGCTGAGTGTGATAAAGCTGGGATGAGGATCAGAACCTCCTAATTTGAGGCCATGGTTCTCCACTGGAGAAAGGTGGACTCCCCTCTTCAGGTTGGTTGAGAGTCAATGTCTCAAATGGAAGAGTTCAAGTATCTTGGGGTCTTGTTGATGAGTGAGAGACGGATAGAGCGTGAGATCAATAGACAGATCGGTGCAGCGTTGGCAGTGATGCAGCCACTGTATCGGAATGTCATGGTAAAGAGGGAGCTGAGTCGTGGGACAAAGCTCTCGATTTACAGATCTTTGTTCCCACCCTCAACTATGGTCATGAGATCTGGGTAATGACCGAAAGGACAAGATCGCAAATACAAATGGCTGAAATTAGTGTCCTTCGCAGGGTGGCTGGGCGCACCCTTAGAGATCGGGTGAGGAGCTCAGTTACCCGGAAGGAGCTTTGAGTAGAGTCGTTGCCATGTCGAAAGGAGCCAGCTGAGGGGGCTCGGCTATCTAATTTGGATGCCTCCTGGTCGCCTCCCTCGGGAGTGCAGCCTCGAAAATAGTTAAAAATAATATAAAGAGTAATATAATCAGGGATAGTTAAATCATATCAAAAATGATAAAAAAAAAAAAAATTATAAGGTGGAAATCAGAGGGAATACTTACTTAAATAACTTGGTTTGAACTGGATCTAACATAAAAAGGTGAAGGCTTAGATGCAAATAATAGTTTTGCTATTTCTGAAAGCTCAACTCAAAACAGTGTAAACCCAGTTCAGATTCTTTAGTTACCTCAGATTCTGCCTCACCTTTCAGAGATAAACCAATCATATTTAGAGGGGTGTAATGATCTTATTTTAAATAGAATCAATCTTATATATAAAGAATCCCATAAATTCATTACTGTTAAGAGCAGGGGGGATGGACGGGTCCACAGAGCTATGGCTATGAGTGAGTTTAGCAACTGTATTAAAAAGAAATGTAGGATTATTCTTATTAATGAGGAGAAATATGCTGCTCTTGTTTAAGAAGGGTCATCCTATGCAGCAGTAAACTGTCTTTCCAGACTAGGTAAAAATCCCCATTGTCATGTAGAGCGCCATTTTCCCTCCAGTTTCCTAGCAATCAGCGCAGCTCTGCATTAAACCAGGTAGCCAGCTTTCTATTTTAAATTTCTTTTTTTTAAGGGGGCTACATTTTCTAAGGAAGTATACTGGGAACTAGTAACCGCATCAGTGAAATAATATTTTTTTTAAGGGGAATGAATTAAATAGTTGCCCTCTGCAGAATTGTTCAGTGATACAGAAAAGATAGAAAGTGGAACAGATGCTACAAAATTTATGACTGCATTATTTGATGATGGTCTGCTAAACTGCAACCTTATTTTATGGGAGAAGAACGCTGTTAAATTAATTTTGAAGGTTAATAGAAACTGGTCAGAGAGAACAGCTTGTGTGGAAATACTGTTATTTCTTTATATACAATGTCATATATCACCAAAAGAGTATGAAGATGAGAATGTGTGGGACTATTCACATTTTGAACAAAGCCAATTGAGTCTAAGATAGCATTAAAGGCTGCATTTAAGCTATTACCTTCAATGTTGGCATGAATATTGAAAAGTCCACTATTATGACCCTGTCAGTATTTAATATTAAACCTGTGTTACGGTGTTTAAAGAATGCCCTCTGTTTAGCTCCAGCCCCCATCCTACAAACTTTAATTAGCTCACCTGCTGAAGAAAAGTCACCCCACATCATGATGCATATACTTCCACTTTTCACAGTGACTAATTTTGACTGATGTGAGGTATCACCATTTCCCAAAATTCACTTTTGGTCTTCTCTGACTAATATTTTTGTGGTTCATATATTTTTTAACAGCAGCATGGTGGATTTCTGAAGATCCTTTAAAACAACTGCGAGCCTTTTGGCCCCTTCTCTGCTTAATTTTACCTTAGGTTAACCTGTCAGTCTAAGTGCAGTTTTAACTATACTCTGTAATATTTCCATTTTTAAATATTAGATTAAACATAGCTCCATATTAGTATATTTTTTAATTGTTTTAAAACCTAACCCTCTATTCCTTTAATTTTATCTGAAAAAGAAAAATGTCTTAAGGCCCAGAGTAACTGTGTCAGAATTCCGATGGGCACAACACTTTTTAGATTTTTACTGTACAGCTGAATTAGAAAATAGTTAATTGTTTGCTTTTCACCTTACATTTATGCGTCTGTACTTTGTGTTGGTCTATCACATATGATTCCGACAAAACACACTAAGATTTGTGGTTGCAACCAGATAAAATATAAAAATACTTAATGGAGTTTAAAGACCTTTAAAAGCCATTGTTTATTAATCTCCAAGGTGCCAACATAATTGTTGCAGATAAGAAATCTCCACCTTTTTACACTATGTAGAAAGTCTATGGTGAAGAAGATTAAAATACATTCATTTTTTTTTTTTATTAACAGGGTTTCTATGAAGAAGTGGCCACTCCTCTGCTAACAGATGTGACAATGATATATATAGGTGGAACCAATTTAACCCAGACTAATTTTAGTCAGTTTTATAATGGCTCTGAGATTGTGGTGGCCGGGAAGATCATTGATAACAATATTGAAACCTTCATTCCACAAGTTGTTGCCATTTCAGTAAGGATCAATCCACAAAGCAAATTCAAGTATGATTCCATAAAACTGCTTAAAACTCTTTGGAATATTCATAATTAACTCTGTTGACTGCAGTCTGAAAGAAAAGTGAACTTTTCAAAAACAACTGGCTCAATGGATTCTTCTAATGGAACAGTTTCTGATGGAGTTCTTCAGAGGGTCTGGGCATACCTGACTGTTAAACAACTTCTAGAGAAAGAGTAAGTGGGGCACACTTTCTTTCTTGAGCAATTAATTTTGATATAGTCTGGTGAAATAAAATCAAAGCCATAATTAGTGTTCTTGTATCTTAACATGTTCTGACACTTTGTTGTTGGGGGTGAATTCAAAGTCTTGAAGGTTGGAAAACATCCTTACTATTTGTCTTTCTTTTAATTGAAAAATCCAATCTGGCTCAAAGAAATCCAAAAACATTGTCCAAAATTAGGAGTCAGAAGTTAAAAGAAATCAGGAGGAACCATTTGAAAAAAGTTGTTTTAAATTTTTTTTTTAACCTAAATTAGTCAGAGATATTAAGTACGGTTTTAGCTGATGATGTCACTGTTTGTTCATAAAATTTATATTAATTATATCTTTCCAAAACAGTGAAAAATGGTAAGGGCCTGAAGCTTTGATATTCATTAGTGCAACAAAACATTTATATATTTATAGAATTGCAAGCTAATTATATATAAATTACATGGTATACAATTTTACATATTTTAATTGATCCATTATAAACATTTAAAGAAATATAATTGCACAATATTTTTTATGGCTAGTTGTAAAAACATCAGTTATGCTGTTTGAATTGAAATAAGTTTCCAACTCTAATAAGATATTGTTATACAGGCTGCTTCTTTCTGGATCTGAGAAACAAAAGGTGAAGGATGAAGCATTGCAGCTGTCCCTGAAGTACAGCTTTGTGACTCCACTTACATCCATGGTGGTGACTAAGCCTGAGGGGGAGAACACACAAATCCTTCACAAACCAAAGGAGGGGAAAGCACCACAACTTCACGGTAAACTGCCATTTTTTCAGTCCTTATTAGAGAAGTAGAGCTATTTCTCTCTGTGTTGCCTTTAATAAAATCAGCTATAAATTAAGGTCAAATAGACTTACGCCAGAAAAATTGTGAACATAGAAATTTATTAAATAGTTATATAATGACTAATATCAATCCATAAAATGATGACTGTTTAACAGCTGTCGGGGCACTCAGTCAGACTTTACAATAAGTCATATAATTGGACATGACGTAAATATTATAAACATATCTAACATCTACTATTAGATTGATGATAAACTCCCTATTTTGTTTTGTTTCTAAAATAGTAAGGCTTCAAAAAATGAAACAAAAAACGCTAGCAATTTTCGTTTCTATGTAAAGTATTTTTCATATCATAAAACACTACATTTTATAAGTTTTGGAAATAAGTTTTAAATTATTTTCCAATTAATTTCCTTTGTAATACTCAGATTAGAAACTGTTCCTCTAATAATTCACAACTAGTTACTGTTAATAATTTCTTATGTCTCCTTCTATTCAATAGGTCTTTCTCTACCTCCTGGTCCTCCAGGTAAATATGGCACAGTATTCTTTACGGTCACTGTTCATTTGAAAACTGTGCATTTGAAAATGTAGCTCCAATTACTGGTAATTATCTCTCCCCTTCTTTTTTTTAAGGATTTTCATATGCAGCATCTCCTAGTCATATTGGTAGGTATGGCACAGCAGAGTTTAAAGTGGATAACCAAGCAAAATGCCTTTTACAGATACAAGATTCTCAAATTTTATAATCTGTTTTGATTTACAAGGTTTACATTTTATTTTTTTCTAAAAACATGCATACTAAATAAGCAATTAAAAGAAAATATGTACTTTTTTTTTACTAATTGCTCTTGCAAGATCTTTGGAACAAGACTGTAAACATCTCCAAGAATTGTCTGAGCTATTGGTACAAATGTATACCAAAATTTTGACATTTATGTTTAAAAAATATTTAGAAAATCATGCCTTATTTTAGCTCCTCTCACAAGTTTATGTGATTAAACCTCAAAACTTTCTGTTAAAAAGAAGATAACTATTAAAATATGACATGAAAAGCAACTGTAAAGTTGAATTCACACAAGTTATTATAGTTTAATCAAATGGATATAGCAGATGACTAAAATTACTGAATATATAACTAGAGGGATAGAGCTGCTTTGCTTTAAAACAAAGTTCATATTTTAATACTTCTTATTCTTTGTAATACTGTGATTTGAAAGTATGAATTAAAACATATTTGTAATTTCATAAACCATTAACAAATTAGGTAGTGGAAATTTATAAATTATTTTCCACAGTTCATGTGTAATATTAAAACTACAAACTGTTCATTTGAAAATGTACC
>NW_015150958.1:316004-325553 GCF_000732505.1 Cyprinodon variegatus
ATGGTTATACATTTCAGTAAGGTATTCTGTTTTCATTAAAATTGTTTTTATGCATAAAGTTTTTATGAAAACTTGCAAGAGCAACGACTCGCTCCATTTATTTTTTCATTTAAATTACTCAAGTTAGAAAATTTCTCTAAGAAATACTTTGTGAAAAGCTTTATTAAAAATAATTAGTCATTAACTCTATTTCTCTTCTGAGATTGAACCCTAGTATCAGTCTGATAATTTATATGATCAACTGTTGTTAGCAATTTTAAACATTGCTGAAATAAAAAAAACTAAAAACCTGCATGGAGAAGCATTTCTGTCTCCAGAGACAAGATTCTCCAATTTTATAATTTGTTATGATTTACAAGGTTTACATTTGATTTTTTTTATAAAAACTTGCATACTAAATAAGCAATTATGAGAAAATATGTACTTTTTTTACTAATTGCTCTTGCAAGATCTTTGGAACAAGACTGTAAACATCTCCAAGAATTGTCACAGAGTTATTGGTACAAATGTATACCAAAAATTTTACATTTATGTTTGAAAAATATTTAAAAAATCATGCCTTATTTTAGCTTCTCTCACAACTTTATGTGAATAAACCTCAAAACTTTCTGTTAAAATAAGGATAATTATTAAAATATGACAAGAAAAGCAACTGTAAAGTTGAATTCACACAAGTTATTATAGTTTAATCAAATAGATATAGCAGATGACAGAAATTACTGAAATATATAACTAGTGGGATAGAGCTGCTCAGCTTTAAAACAAAGTTCATATTTTAATACTTATTCTTTGTAATACTGTGATTTAAAAGTATGAATTAAAACATATTTGTCGTTTCACAAACCATTAACAAATTGAAGTAGTGGAAATTATTTGAAAATTATTTTCCACAGTTCATGTGTAATATTAAAACCACAAACTGTTCATTTGAAAATGTACCCTCAATTACTGATATTTATCCCCCCCCCCCTTTTTTTTTTAAGGATATCGAAGTTTTCCGAGTCTTAGAGTTGGAGGTAGGTATGACACAGCAGAGTTTAAAGTGGATAACCACGGAAAATGCCTTTTAGTCTTATCAGATAAAGTTAAGATTAAAAATGCTGTGGGGTATTCCATTCTCACTAAAACGTTCCAGTTTTTTTTTTTTTATTAACGTGTTCAAGTGCAATTTTAAAAATTAATAAATATAACAAACAAAAACCCTGTACTATGGCGAAAGTGATAATGCTCTGCTTGCCAGAATAAAATTCGTTGGGGTTTTTCTGGCATTAAGACAACAATCCTTATTGCCACATAGCATTACAGGAACCTATAAGATATGAAATAAAATAACAGCAAACAAACTACCTGCATAGAGAAGCATTTCAACCTTAAGAGATTCATACAGAGAAAAGCTGCAGTTAGAAAATATTCAAGTCGTTTATACAGGTAACACACTCATTTGCTTCAAAATATTTTTATCCAAGGAAAACCGGCTGATTGCAATGACTCGTTGACTCTCTGCAACCCCTCGCACTGAGCATGCATGTAGTGGAGAGGAAAACTTTCTTTTAAGAGGAAGAAACCTCCAGCAGGAACAGGCTCAGTGTGAGTGGCCATCTGCAGAGGCTGACTGGGGTTCAAGGACACAGAAGCAGATAAAGACATAAACGAAATTAGTTCTTTGAAGATCAGGCCCTGGCAGAAGACTTTGATGCTGTGAATAAATTTATGCATTTTCTGTGCCCTTCCACCATAACATCCAGGGGAGATTTCGATAAGGGAGGAGGCCGAATCCAAAGTAATTCTTTTGAGAGCAGGCTGCAAAGGAATTTTCCATCAGCTTTGAATCTTTTCTTGCTGGCTCTACATGGTGGATCCAATATTCCAAATTTGTTGGGCTTTTCTGCCTTTAAGCAAGCGTGCCCATCCAAGATATTATCCTATCCCACATTAGAGTTCAACCACCACAGCCAGCCTGCGTTCAATCGCACCCAGCAGACGGCTCAGCTCCTGGTCCTGCTCATTCACAGCCATCGTGCCGCTTAAATCCTCTAATTGTAGGTTACAGGAGAAATCAGAGAATCATAAATCTGTAAATCCATACATCTTTGACTGACAACATTGCAACACACACCATCCTCCAATTCTTCCATGACTCCATGGTGTATCCCACAGGTCCCCTTTTCCCTGTCTTCCAGTTGAGGAAATTTGATCGATATCATTAAGAGACCAGCTGACCAGATCCATTGTTTGAATTTGGGTGATATGAAGAGAGGGCTCAGAAAAGACAAGACATAGTAAAGCAGGGACAGATCAAAGCAGGGAGTTGCAGAGCAGCAAGAAAATGTGACCGCCTCCTTGAAGACTCAGAGCAGAAATGCTAATGCCACTCTCATTGGTTGTCCCGCCTTAAACTCAGCCTTCTCTCTTCCTGATTGGCTGTGTTCTAGTCCCAATGTGCCCATAGTTTATATTTTATCCACGCTACAATACCTCAGCTATTACTAATTGATATTAGGCTACGAAACAAGTCCCAATTAAAATACAAAATGTTATCTACGCAAAATCAGATGAAAGCTAATGATTGAAGTTCTGTAAAGAAGCAGGAGAGGATGTTTTGATTTGTGGACCTTGAGAAATGTAAGTAACCAACATTGCCATCTCAAAATAATATTTATTCTGAAGTGTAATACATTTTATCAATCAAAAACCTTTTTTCTTTGATAAAATTTAATATTCTGACTCAGACAGTAGTTCTGAAGACTGCTGGAAAAATGGAGTAGCAAAGACTGTAAACTATAAAAAATTCTGATTCTTAGCCATTGCCAACTGAAAAAGAAAATTTGACGGTATCCCTTTTACAAATATTTAGATTCTATTAAATTTTTTGACAAAACTTTGAGGCAATTCACATATAAATAGCAGGTTTTATTTGAAGACTTTTGATAAAATATGACAACAAATTCAACTGTAAAGTTTAATTTACACAAATACATTTTCAAGGTACTAGACTATAAACAAATAAAGATTAGTGAGGAAAAGGATAGAAATATATAAATAGATAAAGTTTCTCTATATTAAAAGAAAGATCATATTTTAATAATTATTCTTTTAACTCTGTTATTTGAAAATAATTGACTTTATTGCAAAGTATTAACCAACAGTAAAAGCTTATTGTCAGGTGAGCCTTTAAACAGTAAATTAACCCCCAGCTTTTATTGTCATTACACTGTCACAAGTACAAATCAACAAAATGAGCTCTCTGTATTTAACCCATCCCCTTGGGGAGCAATAGGGCTTGAACTCAAAACCTCTGGATTCCTGGCAGAATACACCAACCACTAGGCCGCCACTCCTCCTACTTTGTGAAATCTAATGGAGATTATCTATACCTCACTTTTTTTATTTTCTTTTTCTCCATTTAACAGTGGGTAAGAATTACCTTACCCCAAAAATTGTGAAATTGTAATATAGAAATGTATGGAATAGTTATATGATAAGTTATCATTGACTGATAAAAGGACAAATGTGTTAAACAGATACTCAGCCAGTTTATGACATATCTAACCTATTGTAATTATATTAATTATAAACTGATAAGAACATGAAAATTTCAGTAGTATGAACTAAAACATATTAGTAAGCTCTTAAAACATTACCAATTAGAGGTTGTGGAAATAATTTCAAAATAATTTCCTAGAGTTTACATGTAACATTGAAGCTAAAACTGTTCATCTGAAAATCTACAATTAATTGATTAATAATTTTGTCGCCCTTTTTTTCTAAAGGACATGGACATTCTGGACTTGGTAGAGGTAGGTATGGCAGAGCAGTTTAAAGTGAATAACCACGCAAAATGCCTTTTGCTCTTATCAGATAAAGTTAAGGTAAAAAATGCTGTGAGGCATTCCTTTCTCACTATAACATTATTTTTACAAATAATGTTTATGATACACTTGGAAGATCAGCCATTTCTATCATTTATTTTTCAGGACAATTTTTGTAGGTTATAAAAAGATCACTAAGAACTGTTTTTTGAAAAGCTTTATTGTAAATAATTTGTCATTAACTCTACTTCTCTGCTGACTGCAACCCTTGTATACATCTTATAATTTAAGTATTCAACAGCAATTTTAAAAATTATTGAAAAAGACAACAACAAACAAACACTCTGTATAGAGAAGCATTTCTGTCTCCAGACACAAGATTCCAAAGAAATTTATTTTGTTTCATTTACAAGGTTTACAGTATTTTTTTTTTTTTCTAAAACCATGTATATTAAATAAGCCATTAAGATAATAATATGTACTTTTTATTATTTCATCTAAAAGGATTTTTGAAACAAGATTCAAAACAGGTGTCCTAGAATTCAGGGTTGCTGAATATAAATAGATATCATGATTTTACAAGATCCCAAAATTTATATTTTTTTCATTTAGAGGGTTTACAGTGATTTTTTTGTTTCTAAAACCATGTATACTAGATAAACCATTAAGAGAAGGTACTTTTTTATAACTATCTCAAAAAAATTTTTTGTTTTTGTTTGAGTTAACAGCACTAGTGGCTCATTTTTTTGGACAAGGAACGGTATATGAGAATTTAATGGTAATCTCTAAATTTTTTGGCTCTGCACTTCTATAGCTCAAAGATGTTTGAATCCATAAATGCGAGACCCACTCCTATGTAATTATAAATTGCAATTTTCTAAGTCAAGGCTAACATGAAGATTGAGACTTTTAGTCCATAGATGATAATTAACACAGACTACTTATGTATAATATATCACATTTCTGTTAGTAAATTGCTGTAATTATTACACATTGGTGGTTTAATAGTAGCACAAACTACTAGAAATATTATGTTATTAGTACTTTGTTAGTGTAATTAGTACTTATGGCAAACTTACTTTTGATTTGTGGGTGAAAAAAAGGCCTCCACAAAAAACTTGTAGAATTGAAATGTATTAAATATTTTTATAATAACTCATCAATTGATAAAATGACAATATAATGTGCCACATTATTGGTCATGACATACAGTAGGCCCTATATAACTTAAGTCTTACTTTGAAAAACCACACAAAATAAATTTTATTTTCAGTGGTGTCAAAATACACACATTTGTTACTTAAGTAGAAGTATAGATACTGCAGTTTAAAAACATTCTGGTAAAAGCTGAAGTATCAACTTGACCGCTTTACTCAATTAAAAGTGAAAAGGTATGTGCTCCAAAAACTACTTAAAGTATAAAAGTATAAAGTAACCTTTAAAGAAAAACAGCCAGATGCAACTATATGAATTAAAAGCTCAATTCTTCAACTATTTCGAAAAATTCTTTGAGATAGGACCAAGGATGAGGGAGGTCTTGTTGGTCTCCGGCTCCCGATACGCTCTCGCCTGTGACCGACCTTTCAGACATTTAAACATCTTTTTCTGAATCCGACATTGTAGCATGGCAGAGACAATTCACAATTGCAGTTTGAAGAACACCTGCTTGCTTCTGATTAATTCCATTGGCGTCAGCACAAATTAGACAATGAGTGTTTGCATTGACTTATACAATTACAGTAGTTTTCATTAGATGTGGATTACACCAATGATCTGCACTGGATGGCGCACATGATGTGAAATTATATTTTATAACATTAAACTGAAGCCAAGAGTAACAATTAACGTTTCTTTTAAAAATTGAATTTTTAAAACAAACGTTATGTATCTGAACTTTATATTCCTTTTTTAAAAGAAATATAAAGTACAGATACTTGTTTGAAAATGTAATGAGTAGAAAATAACACCATGTCATCTTTATGATATATTTTGATAGAATATAATTTGCAAACATGGACATTTTTTTTTTTACTAACTTAACTATTGCTTTATTTAACAGTACTAAAACCAGATATGGCTCACGCTCCACCTGTTCATCCTACCTATTCCTCTTCCCGTAAGTCTAATAAGTCACACACATTGTCAACATCGACTTTTTTTTTTATTACAGATGTTACAAATGCTAAAGCAACTAACCATAGTTTATCATTCATTCATTCATCCCTAATTCAAATGGGTTGTATGAACAACACCACCACCGTACTTCCTGGACTTAAGGCAGCTCTTTTTTTGCCTGTCATTTTGTACTACAGGAACTGATTAATCTAGGTGTGCAAGTGCATTTTGAGAAATGGAAATCTCATGAGAGTTTGTTTTGTATACACTCACAATAAAAGGTGTCTAAGACCAAGTCTAAGACGGTAACCATGCCAGACACACTTGGATTAATCAGTTCATCCTGTACTGAAAGAGAGGAAATAGAAGAGCTACATTAAATTCAGGAATTAAGGAGACTGTGGAAAATCAAGCATTATTTTGCCTTCATTTTTTCATGACGTTCCACTTTGTGTTAGCCAACACAAAATGATTCAACTAAAATGGGTAGAGAAATTTTAATTGAAATATATTTTGAGTCCAAAATATTTTGTGTCTGTAGATATATATATATATATATATATATATATATATATATATATATATATATATATATCTATGAAGATCCTGTCTGCCGTCAATTACAGTACAATTTGGGAGAGGTGCAGCGGAGGAGGGCGGGGACGGCTTTTTTTTCACTACGACACCTACGCAGAGGACCTGGTTTTGAAATATAAATCAGCCTTAAGTCATAAGATGCCTTGAATCAACCTGGAATGTTTGTGTTTAAATTAAAGGCACCAGAGGTGGGAACTGGGCTTTGCCTCCTCCTCGTAAGTATATTTTAAAGCCATTTAAGGTATTCATCCTGTAATTTAGTTGTAGCTAAAGAAAATAATTCATATTTCCTACACAGGATTTCAGCATTTTTTGAGTTCAGTTTACAACTTTTCTAATTATTTATTCTAAGTATTTATTTTTTTGTTTACTATTTAGAGCTGATGTGAATTCAAAAACAACAGAGATTTTTCCACAGTGGGAGAAGAATGCTGGCTTTTTCATGGTTGTACAAGTATAGTTCTGATGCATGGCTGAAGCATCTTTGCTGCTTTGTCTGCACGTTGGAAAAAGTGGGTCTGATGCGTGTTGGGCGGAGCTACGCTATCCTTTCTTTGCCTGTAACAATGGCAGCTATATTTGCTGTGATCAGTTGGTAAAAAAGTAGTTTGAATCTATTTTGAAGTGAGAAAGTCCATCTGAAAACATTGTCAGTGCAGTCAGTTCATCCAGATTACCATCCTGCCTTCAAATATTACTTCTGTTGGAGCCTCTTAGGCCCCTGTACACTGGCGGTGCGCTGTTACTAGGAATCCCATTCAACAGCAGCTTCTGGCCCGCTCGCCCATTCGCGTTTTTCATGTACGTAATCCGAACTGCAGGCACCAGGACAATAAAAATGAACACGTTTTATTGGCAGATTTCAGCATTTTAAGTTAATTTACGTGTTAATAAACAGTTTCAGAGGAGTGATTATAGTGCTCTTCAGCTGCTCAGACGCATGGCTCCTGCTGCTCTAGACAGGCTGCACGCAGCATGCGCGTTCATGAGTTTTGAAGGCGTGGTTTCGAGGGGTGGTCTAAAGGGAGAGGCATGGTTGTGTATGTTCAAAAAATTATGGAAGCAAATCGTTACCATATTTAAAATGAAAAAGCATTTTCAGAAATGCTTTTTCATTTTAAGAATGTGGTTGCATTGTTTGACTCATAAATGAAATTAGTAATCAATCATCCTGTTTGCATTTTCATTTTCTTCTTTAACACCGCTCATTCTTTTACTTAATTAAAATTAAAAAGAAAAGACATTTGAGATTTATCATTCAAAATGTACCCCAGCAAATACATACCAAAATTTAATTTGAAATATAAAATTTGAGACATTTGAGATTTATTTTCAAAAAGCATTTTTGAAAATGTTTTTTTCATTTTAAATATGGTAACGATTTGCTTCCATAAAAAAATTGCTTGATGGAACAGTTTTTTCAAGATCTCCTACAGCACCTTTAATACACAGAATAAACAGTTAGAAAACATACAGAATAAGACAAAGAACGAGCATTTTTAAAGAGAAATAAAAATATAAAAACAAGAACGTATTAACATGGAATTTGATATGCAGTATTTGCTTGAAATTCAACTTGTTCTGAAATAGTTTTATGAAAGGTGGGGATTACCTTCTCATCTTCAGGAAGAAAATTGTTCCTGAGTCATAGAAAAAAATAGTCAAAAAAGCTACCAAAAAGGCCCTGGAAATGATTGTTGTAGAGGAAGCCTAACATACTGTTTGTAAATGTAATAAGAACGGAAAATATGCAATAATATGGGTAAAGTAAAATAAGGAAGTATATCAATAAAAAATTTTTACCGTTTTTTTTTTTTTTTTTAGTTGTATTTGCTGTATTGTATTTGCTGTATTGTATTGTATTGTATTTATTGTATGTATGCAAGTTTTATAACACAGCTTATAGTAACTGCTGCTGGAAGTACCAGCAGTTTTTCTTACATCTGTTATTTTACTCCAACTTTCTATCTCTATTTAGGTTTTGCTCCTCACAAATTTCTGCTGAAAATGGAAAATCAGTCTCAACCACTTTGCTTTGAAATCAACAAAACGTTCATTCTTTTACTATTTCACCATCCAAGCAAAGGTCTGTTTTTTTTTCCCCATTACATTTAAAATATAAATATGAAATTCTTCCTAAAAGCTGCCCATACAAACTAAAAAAAAATCCAGTTTGATTTTGTTATCTATGATACTGTGTTGAGTTGCATTTGGTCACTTTGTTTTCAGAAGTGCGTGTGATTGGTATGCTGGACGCAATAACACATGGGGGCTTCGGGACTATTTTAATCCAAGCTGGCTCTGAGGAAATGGTTGCGTTTAATCACCTTGGAGTTCTAGATCGACGTGATGGGCCTTTTGCACAGCAAACAACAAATGACAATTTCACAACTGGAAGGTCAGCTTTTGGGTTTTTGTTCCACAACCATAAACAGTCCATTATGATGTGTTTTACAGAACAGTAACCATTGCTAATTAACTGATCCAGTGTTCTGGCTAGTGCGGCTTTCTAATGTCATTTTTTTTTAACAACTAATAATTGAACATACACAGTTGAATCTCAGATAATAAAGTAGGCCAGATTTTACAGAATAAAAGGTTTCTAAAAGTTGCACAATATTGAAAATTCAACCTGGAGAGACTCAAACAGTAAAAGCTGGAGTTAGAAAATATCAATTTCATTTATACAGGTAAAACAATCATATTCTTTAAAATATTTGTATCTAAGGAAAACCAGCTGATTTCGAGGACTCATTGACTCTCTAAAGTCCCTCGTATTGAGCATGCATGTAGCAACAGTGGAGAGGAAAATTCCCTTTCAACAGTAAGAAACCTCCAGCAGAACAGGCTCAGTGTGAGCCGCAATCTGCCGAAGCTGACTGGGATTTAAGACAGAGGCAGATGAAGACATGAACAAAATAAGTTCTTCTGATGCTGTGAATCAGCATACACTTGGATGAGTAACATAAAAAAAGGATTATAGTAATCTCTCACCCCCCCCCCCCCCCCCCCCCCCCCCCCGGGCCTT